>NC_056733.1:164880019-165050019 GCF_019279795.1 Protopterus annectens
TGTCTGGGATGTGCACGTCTCACATGCATGTACAGTGACATGTGGAACTGTACCTGGGGTGTCTGGCCCATGTTGTGTACACAGATTGTTATCATCAGATGTGCCAGTCCTGGCCTCATGTGGCTGGAACTGGTAATGGACAGCAGGTTGACCCTGCACCTACATTGATAGCATGATATAGATATTCCCTGGTGTCAGTGGCATCTGTCCATACAGAACATGTGTTTAAGGCATGGTATGTCCTTTGCAGGTCACATCTGATGGCACCACAGGTGTTGCAGGTGTCCTGTGGGGAACATAGTGAAGGTGCACTGTCTGCATGTATGTGCCTATTGTACTGATGGACAGGGTGCCATGCCCTCTGTAGTCCACTGCAATCACACCATGGTTACTATCTGTGGGCAATATGCAGGGTACTACCAACATAGCGGTTGTTGCCTAGGCAAGTGTGTTTGTGTATGAGACATGGGTTGAGAGGGTTCTCTGGGTAATACAAGGGTTGCTAACTTTATTCACCAGGCTTTGATGTCACATGTAGGGGTATGGATTGGCACCACAGCTTCTCAGCTATTTCACATCTGTTATCCTTGTGAGGTGGACATTGTGACATATAATAGGGCCACCATATAAGAAATTTGCAAAACCCACTCAACAATGAGCCCATTTGTTACACACTCACAGCCAACTCCACACAAGATACGAATAAGAAACACAGACACACACACACACACACACACATGCACACACACACACACACACACACACACACACACACACACACACACACACACACACACACACACACACACACCTGCCATGTCTGGAATTAGAACTCCTACCAATCTAGTTTATTACACTACAGCACTACGCAGTTATAGGACACGCCCCAGAGATTACTGGAGAACTCTTTCCCCAAAGGTGTATTTCACAGTGAATGACAGCAGCAGGCTTGCCAAAATAGGGCATTTGAATTGTAGTGAGTATGACTAGCCTAAAAAGCATAGCTCCCTACACAGGTACACACACAGAAACATCCACACTTCCCATGTGTGGAAATAGAATCCCTACCAGAGTACTATATCATACTACAGCATCACGCTGGTATAATATGCGCCACAGAGATTACTCGGCTACACCTTTCCCAAAGGTGTATTTCACAGTGAATGACATCAGCAGCCTTGCCAAAGTAGGGCATTTGATTTGTAGTGAGTTTGACTAGCCTAAATAGCATTGCGCCCTACACAGACATAGAAACCTACACACAAACATACAGTTGCCATGTCTGGGATTAGAACTTCTACCTAGCTTGTCTATTACACTACAGCATTACACAGTTAGAGGACACGCCACGGAGATTACTAGGCTACACTTTTCCCAAAGGTGTATTTCACAGTGAATGACATCAGCAGCCTTGCCAAAGTAGGACATTTGATCTGTTGTGAGTTTGACTAGCCTAAAAAGCATTGCACCCTACACAGACATAGAAACCCACCTACAAACATACAGTTGCCATATCTGGGATTAGAACTCCTACCCAGCTTGTCTATTACACTACAGCATTACACAGTTAGAGGACATGCCATGGAGATTACTAGGCTACACTTTTCCCAAAGGTGTATTTCACAGTGAATGCCATCAGCAGCCTTGCCAAAGTAGGACATTTGAACTGTAGTGAGTGTGACTAGCCTAAAAGGCATTGCTCCCTACACAGACAGAGACACACACACAGTTGCCATGTCTGGGATTATAACTCCTACTTAACTAGTTTATCATACGACAGCATTACACAGTTATAGGACACACCATGGAGATTACTGGGCTACACTTTTCCCAAAGGTGTATTTCACAGTGAATTACATCAGCAGCCTTGCCAAAGTAGGACATTTGAATTGTAGTGAGTGTGACTAGCCTAAAAAGCAATGCTCTCTATACAAACAGAGACACACAAACACACACAGTTGCCATGCCTGGGGTTAGAACTCCTACTTAACTAGTTTACCACACTACAGCATTATGCAGTTATAGGATGCACCATGGAAATCACTGGGCTACACATTTCCCAAAGGTGTATTTCATAGTGAATTACATCAGCAACCTTGCCAACGTAGGACATTTGAATTGTAGTGAGTGTGACTAGACTAAAAAGCATTCTTCCCTACACAGACAGACACACACAAACACACACAGTTGCCATGTCTGGGATTAGAACTCCTACCTAACTAGATTATCACGCAACAGCAGTACACAGGTATAGGACATGCCATGGATATTACAGGGCTACACCTTTCCCAAAGGTGTATTTCACAGTGAATGACATCAGCAACCTTACCAAAGTAGGGCATTTGAATTGTAGTGAGAATAACTAGCTTTTAGGGATTGTTCCCTACACAGACAGAGACACACACACACACACACACACACACACACACACACACACACACACACACACACACACACACACACACACACACACACAGTTGCCATGTCTGGAATTAGAACTCCTACCAAACTAGTTTATCACACTACAGCATTACATAGTTTTAGGACACACTACACAGATTACTGGGCTACTCTATTCCCAAAGGTGTATTTCAAAGTGGATGACATCAGCAGGCTTGTCATAGTAGGGCTATGGGGAGAGTGGTGTGTGTGCATGGGCCATAACCCATTCATCTAGAGGTTGACACACCACATGCAGGCACAAGCAGGCACATGCAGGGTTATAGGTTCATAGGTTCAAAGGTAGGTACTAGGCTATTGGTTCTGGGCCTATACAAGCCCAGCCAAAAAGGTACCCTGGCTTTTGCCACCCAAGAAAATGATTTTCCTGTGCCACTGTTAAGCAGAGCCACCAAGATTTTTCTTGAAGAGTGCTAATGAGGAGCTTTATTTGATATAGATAGGTAGTTTATTCCAGAGTATGGGAAGTCTCTGGGACAGGAATCTATCCCTGCAGCATGTTCTGTTTATTGTGGTGACAAGGTTTAAGTCCCTAGAGCTTGTAGCTCAGAGGGATTGGGATTTCTTTAAGTGGAGCATGTCCAACAGCTCTGGGTTTGACATAGCTTTGTATGTTAGGCAGAGATCACCTCTGAGTAGGCGATATGCGATGGAGTAAAGCTGGAGTTTTTTGAGATGGTCTGCATAAGGCATCTGTTTGAGGCTGGTAATCCTCTTTGTGAGGTATTTCTGCTGCCTTTCCAGTTGTTGTAGATGTCTTGTGAAGTACATACCAAAAGGGGCGTTGCACTTTATAATGGGTCTAATGAGTGATGAGTAGAGGGGAACAATGACCTCTTTTTTTCTGGAAGAGAAAACTTTTGTGATGAGGTGTGCCACATAGAAGGATTTCCTGACAACTGCGGCGATGTGATTATCAAAGGAGAGACTACTGTCCACCTGTGTCCCAAGGTCTCTTATCACATTTAAGTATACTACCGCCTATGTTGTAGTTCATGGGTACAGAGTTTTTACCAAAAGGGATGACAATGCACTTTTTGGCATTGAGCTTGAGGCCATGGCTTTGATACCAGGCATCTGTCTCAGTGAGGCCCTTTTGTAGGATGTCCACATCGTTAGGAGTTTCGATTATGGCTCCTAGTTTGCAGTCATCTGCTTATACGGTACGTGTATACAGCTGCTAGATGACTACTGCCTTGTACAGTGATGTTGCACAGCTAGCACTTGTACCACATAGTCTGTAATGCTGACAAATACCAGCTAATTTCTACAGTGAGTGACATTTGCACATCATTTTATTGTAGCCATTTGGCTGTGTGCTGGGTGGGACAGGCCTCATGATGGATAGCTCTTTGTCACAGTCACTCTCTTCCACACATCTATGTATGTCTACTTTTGGCTTATTATAATGTGTTGTCCTTGGATATATGTCTATATCCCTATCCAATGTGTGTGCAAAGCATGACTGGTGCATACGGAGGAGTGTATGCACTAACATCTGCAACTGTCAGATATGTATGGTCCACTGTTGCTTGCAGACATGGGCGTCATTTGTTTAAGTGTGTGAGCATACCCAGTATGACCTTTCAGTATGTTGCTGTCTGACATTGCCTTCATTTCTCTAATGTGTGAGCATGCCCTGTATGCCCTTCTGTATTGAATGTGTGGATCCATTCCCGGTAGTTTGTACTCCAGTGCAGACCTTTGTGTTGTACACCTATAGGCAGCAAACTGTTTCTGCAGGGTATCCGTAGATCATTTGGCAATATGGGATCAAACTGTGCAAGGGATAGTGGGCACTGTAGGTGATTGTGTCTGTGCTGCTTCTGCTACTGGGTACTGGTGTTAGCAGAGATATTCAGACATGTGTACTGTTATACACTGTGATATTTTATGTCCTCAAGTGCTGTCAGGTGGGCACTTTTGCTCACAGTGATGTCCTGGGGAACAAGAGTGAATGCAGCTGTGTCCAGTATTGTGGGCAGACACCTACATATTCAGGGTAAGTTTTGCCATTCTGGAGGGGGAGCTGCAGACACTTGCTGCTGTGTCTGTGTATCCAGTTCATCACCTTGGTACAATGCTGGCAGAGGATCCCATTCTTGTACACCATAAACATGACAGTATGGCCTTATCTTGCTGTGGCAATACCTCACAGCTGTACAGATTCACACAGGTTACCCAGAGGCAGGGGCCATGAGTCAGGACATTACCCCTATTGTGGTGTACAAGCAGGTTTGTTGCTACCCATTTATGTGTTTGCAGCCAGGGATAGTGTGTGCACACAGTTGTGTGTTGGACCTTGCACATTCCATGCTGCCGATGGTCCTACCCCCCCCCTTGTTATTCTATCCTCTACCATACATTAAGCATACATTCCCTGATACTTTCTCTAAGGTTATCACCTTGTCACAGCTGTGTTTTGGTGTTGGTCCACAGTTCATGCAGTGGGACATGATGGACATGTTACTGTGGTTTGTCCACATGGCCTTGCATATGGCTTATGTGGATTGTGTTATGTTGTTATTTGGGTGTCCATAACATAACATGCATTGGCAGTATGTGTTAGACAGGCCTTTGGCAGAGGCCTGTAGGCCATTTGGTGGTGATGTGGGCCAGCTGTGGCAGGCTTTTACATTCTGTCAGTCCTACAGTCCCAGACTGCCAGACAGTATATTCCCCTGGGGCAGGGGTCTTCAACCTGCGGTTCTGGAGCCACATGTGGCACTTCCACACCTCTGCAGTGGCTCCATGTAGCTTTGAAATATAATGGCCACTCTATCACACAACACACACACACACACACACACACACACACACACACACACACACACACACACACACACACACACACACACACACACAGAGCAATCGAGCAATGGACTTTAAATATTGCTCTTATAAACTTATAAACTTGCTAGAATAACATGATTTCTGTTGCCATGCATTCCACACACACAGAGCAATTGAGCAATCTCCTGGCAGCAGCAGCAGCATCTCCTGAAGAGTTTCCATACTTCTCAAGTCTTACCACAAGAAATCTGGATAGAGCCACAAATAAAGGGGAACAAAGAAAGAAAAATAGGGATGGGCTTTAAATATTGCTCTTATAAACTTAAAAAAACTTGCTTAGAATAACTTGGTTTCTGTTAATGTGCATTTTTGCACACACACACACACACACACACACACACACACACACACACACACACACACACACACACACACACACACACACACACACACACACACAGAGTTACCTCTCAACTGTGCAGATTTACACAAAATGTCCTGACTTTTGCCTCATATTTTTGGTCTGTTTTTCATAAAATTGTCGTTTTCTGGCAATTCATTGAGGGCTGAAGTCAGAAAAAAAGAGACATTTAAGTTTCAGACTTCATACCCTTCAGAAAATTCATGCTAATGCAAAATATGTTATTCTATCAACTTTCTAAGTCTGTTAAGAGAAATAGTTAAAAAGTGTCCCTATTTTTGGGCCTTTGTGCCCCACTCTTTATGGCTTTGTCCAGATTTCTTGTTCTAAGAGGTTGAATGATATGACACACACAGAGCACTACCAACAACAGAACAAAAATAGGGACATATTTTAAATATTGCTGTTATAAACTTAGTTCTTTTATATTTAGGATAGTAACTATATATAAAACTTTGTACCCTGTGTTATCTTAATTTTAGGGGTCAAATAGGTTTTGTGGCTCCCGATGAATTTTATTTGGTGGCAGAGGGGCCAAAATGGCTCTTTTGATAGTGAAGGTTGCAGACCCTGCCCTGGAGTGACAGGGTCAGGTGGTGTGGATGATGGCAGGGTGCTACCTACAGCTAGGGACACACCTGCATGGAACACCTGCACTGCATGCTGCATTCTATCGTTATTGCCATATACAGGTGGGGGTCATATTGTACCCATTCACAACAGCAGGGATATGACCTGAGAGGTACCTGTGGGTGGTGTTTGGGTGAGCTTGCTGCATGTGTGCTATGGACACTACTTGCATCTGACACACAGATATGCATGGGGCATTCCAGTTATGCTGGCATGTGCAGGTACATCAAGTGTTTCCCAATACATCAGTCCTACCACCTTTGTGATCTGCAAGTGTTTGGGCAGACAACACCGGTATTCCCTACTACAGGCCCAGATAATGTGATGCATACCTGTATGTAAAATTCCAATGGTGTGTCCATTTCACAGTTACACATTATATACTGTATGTCTGGGGTACTTTCCCCTATGTACTGCTTGTATATCTAGCCCAAAAGCCATGCCATGTCAATCTTTCAGATGGTGACACATATTACCACCATACATTTACAATGGCTTACTGCTAGCATGTGTTATACTGGTGGAAATTGTCTTTGGCATTGCAGTTATGAGGACTTGGCCCTGTCATCAGAAGTAGTGGGCAATGGCCACCAGGTCATACCTCAACATGCATACATACTGACCACTCTCACACAATATGAAACACACACCAACTTAACACCCACATACCTGCATATTGTACAAATGCTACAATCTATCCTGCTACCTTGGCCACCTCTGGGAATCTGTGCTCCACTGGTATTATACCTACACATAAATTCCTACATAGGATTGAGGGAGGGGCACACCTGACTGTTACTACACGTCTACCATAGATTATGGAGGGGCACACCTGACTGTTTCTGCATTTCTACACAGGATTGGGGGCACACCTGACTGATACAACATTTCTATATCAGATTGGGGGGGCACACCTGACTGTTACAACGTGTGTACATCGGATTGGGGGGCGGCACATCAGACTGGTACTACATTTCTATATAGGATTGGGGGGCAAACTTGACTGTTACTACATGTCTAAGTAGGGTTGGAGGGGGCACACCTGTTTCTATATTTCTACACAGGATTGGGGGAGGAGTGCACACCTGACTGTTACTACATTTCTACACAGGAGTGGGAGGGCACACCTGACTATTTCTACATTTCTACACAGGATTGGGGGTGCACACCTGACTGTTTCTACATTTCTACATAGGATTGGGAGGGGCACACTTGACACTTGTACATATTTGCTGTGTCTGTATTGGTATGTCAGGTACTCCATTTCATTCTGTATTCTAACCTATCATGCTGAATAGAGGCATATCAGTGTACTACAGGTCTTAGGTTTGATTGACCTACATATCAGTTTCTGACGTCTTACCCTTCAGAACTAACATCCCACTGCCTGACCTGATGTAGCCTGTCTGTGTAGGCCCGGGGAGGTTACCCATAAGCATCATTCAAAGGCCTTGGCACAGCCTTTTTTTGTGTTTGTCTACACCTGTCCTGCTGGAAGAGACTGTTGATTGGTATGTGAATCTCCCTGACTGGCATGTGTGTTTCATATGGGCACACATGTGGCCCAGCATATTTCCTGCAGTGGGTTTTGTCACCATGTGTATTAATGGCTACTATGGTGACACCAGTATTTGTTACAGATCTCATGCTGCCACTATAGGTGTCTACTATCTGCTGGCATCCCATTCAGCCACCCAATTCCCTTGCATGCTCACATTCATACCCTAGATACAAATAACAACACGTACTACTCCAATCAGCAATTGGTAAGGAGAGTGACCTACCTTGTGGGTGTGCCAGTATTGAGGATGGTGCTGGGGGATGCCTATGTCAGATGCACATAGTACACTCCCTATACATGGTTGAGCACAGCTAGTGTCATGTTTGGCACCCCCTTTACTGTATGTGCAAGTCAGAGAGAGGTGTCATTCCCTGGGTCCCTGCTGTGTCACTGTAAGTGCTATGCATTGCCTCTTTGCCAAGGCCATGGCATACTGGGCATGCCTCCATCTGCCTTCTGGGGCAGGCTCAGGTTGTTCCTCCTCTGAGTCACTCTGTGCCTGTGCAGGCCTTGGCATTGGTGGGGGGCTGTGTGGCCCTGCCCCATGCTGTTCCTGCTGCAGCTGTTTCCACAGGATTATATTGTGTAGCATGGCACATACAATAACAATTTGGGTACATGTAGCTGGTGAGTACTGCAAGGCTCCACCGGGTGTGTCCAGGCACCAGAACCATGACTTGAGCATCCCAAACACATGCTCTATTATGATTCTGGTCTGTGCGTGTTCCTCATTATAGCATTCTTGTTCAGGTGTGTGTGCATTTCTGATGGGTGTCATCAGCCACGGCTCCAGTGCATAACCAGCATCCTCTACTAGGTGACCATAAGGAATATTCCCATTGGCAAATCTCTGGTACAGCTGCATCAGATGCCAGATGTGGGAATTGTGATAGCTTCCAAGGCAGTGAGCACACACATTCATTATAATGCCCTGGGCATCGCACACAACCTGGCAGTTGATGGAGTGGAAGCCCTTGCGGTTGATGTAGACCCTACCCTGCTAACCAGGTGGTGCTTTGATGCATATGAGCTGTAGTCTATAGCACCCACCACCTCAGGGTATTCTGCTATTTGGTGAAAGAGACGCATGTTGCTGGCCAACACCTCAGGGGTGTTGAGGAAATATACATGCTCACCGGCATGTGCTGACATGACATCCAGGAACTGGTGGAATACTCTGCATGCTGATGCCTGTGAGATCCCTTTGGTGAGTTGGTTCATTGAGTGGTGTTTTTGTAATCCCCATGATATCCCCAGTTGGGCTTTGGGAGATTCTTGTGGCTAGTATTTCTAGGCCTACACATACATTGGTATCCACTGGGATGGGTTCCCCTCTGTTAGTTGTGAGTGTCAGGCATGGCCGGCACAGCTCAACAATTTGCCGTATTATGTCCCTGTCCACCTTATAGTGCTCCACTATCTCCAGCTCATGTAGCCCCTGGTAGATTACCCTGGGTCTGTACAGCCTTCTCCATCTCCTCACTGTGGGTTGGTCAACAGCATTCTCATCCTCACCACCCTCAGCCTCTTCCACATGTTGATTTCTGATAGCTGCTGCAGCCCGTATCATTCTGTTGTTTTTGTTTTTTAAAGGTTCCTCACTTGTATACACCACTGGTGTAGAGTACGTGAAAAAAACAGATGGAAAGGTGATTGCATAATTTATAGTTGTGTTCTGGGCTGGGCTGGTCTGCTGCCTGTGCAATTGGCTGATTCTGATACATTTCTCCTGCCAGCTATGCTAGTTCTCCTAGATTACCTTCCTACTGCTGTTTTCCTTTCCCATTGCCTTCCTGTTTAAGCCCGGGGGAGTGCCGCACAAACAGAGTGCTCAAATGTGCACAGAGCTGCTATTTCCTGGTTTACCTTTTTTTTCCTTTATAACCCAGTGAGTGGCATGCATACTCACTTAGGTAATGTAAAGAGTGCTAGGCAGCCTCAGACACACCCCCTTGCTTAGCCCTGCTAAGCTAAGGGCAAAGCTGAGCCACAGGGCTCCAATACACTTACAGTATGCCTGACACACACACACACCCTATGATGTTAGCTAACTCTTAGGCTTGCACCAAACTATTCCTGCTCTTACACTGTTGGGTGCTGACTAGCATGCAGGGGAAATCTGGGATTCAGTATCATTCCCCTCATTTGCATAGGATTGCCTGCTGATGCATAGTTACAGATCTCACACTGATCCTCCCCCCTTAGCAACCACTATACACTGGCCGTGTTGTCTTCTGCCTGCAATTGAGTATAATGGCAAAATAGTAATGTTGGTTAGAATGCTTATTTTAGGTATTTTTTCCTATTTTTTGCCCAATCCCATTTGCGCACCACTGCCCTATGCTTAAACAGCCAAGATCGACAAAAAATAAATAAAAGTTGATTTTTTTTTTATTTTTGTAACTATTTTCCATACCAATGGCTTTATACTTGGCCATTGACACGCTTTCTACATAATATCCACCCTTTATTTGGAGCTGTCATGGCTCCGTTTTGTAGTTTGCAGAAATATACTCCGTTACTGGCGGAGTACGCTTCTGCAGATTACACTAGTCCTGCACGGTCAGTTTCCAGCTTCCTGGATCACAAATTCACTTCATTTGCATGGATTTCTCTTGCAAATGGGGTAATTTGCATACAGGAGCTGAGTTTGTACAGGACTAGTGCAGGAGCACTTGTGTGCATCCCAACATCTTATTCCTGGATCGCACGGCAGACATATTGCCTGCTGGAGCTCCTGCACACAGTGCAGGGCTTGCTGAATCTGGGGATAAATACTTTTTCAGAATCTAGAAATTCTGCATTATTTTTAAAGATAAGTTTTTGCCTCAATGAAAATATACCATAGCACAGAGTCAAATAAATGTCTGTTTCAACTATAAGGGACTCAAAAAGCACACAGATAACAAACCAAGAAAAATGGGTCAGAGAACGCCTTGACACTCAGCACTGTTGAAGTAAAGCTATAAGAGCCAAAAGATGACTACCAATGTTGCTCACAGGAACAAGGTTTATTGTGAAGTGCTTTTCGTCTTGCTGATAGCAAGACTTATTCAGACATAAAATCACAATCAGTTAGGACCACAATTCAATAAAATAAAACCACATTTCAATAAAATAACAAGATTTCCAGCCACCCAGCCTCCAATCAGATTCTCCTAAAAAAGTATATAGTACTCCCATTATTACCAGTTAACTCATTAGTGTTTTGATAAAATTTGTTGCTAGCACCAATTAAGTGTGGATATACAAAAGTATCTGTAGAAAATATTTATATAAATGTAAACAGCAGTGTATATATATATATATATATATATATATATATAAATAAATATATATATATATATATATATATATATATATATATATATATATATATATATACATATATATATATATACCCATCAATATCAAAATAACTATAAATAAATATACATAACTTTGTACCAGTATGTTGCTGGTGCACACCTCCTACTGAAATATTTAAAGTACTCAGTAGATATAAACACCAAGTTACTAAAACATGATCATCCTAAAAGTATGAAAATATAAACCTTAAAGTGTCATGAATATATTATGAAATACCAACATCAATAAGCTTGAATTCAATTAATGAAGTAGGGTTGAAACCATAAGATTAATAAAATTAAATTAATAAAATTGATGTGTTAATTAATTTTCAAATCAAATAGTCTGTAACATATAAGGTTTGTAATATGAAATGTATGAAATGTATAAAATTTATCCAAGTCAGATACATTTGCTTGATGTCACGTGCCGAAACACGTTAAATAAAACTTAGCAATATATTTTCTGCTACAAGCATGACTCCACAGTTGTCAAAACTGTTAATAATTCCCTCATACCCCTAAATATTCAGGTGCTAAACACAACTACAACAATGACAGTAACCATAATTTAATAGGTGCATAAATAACATAGATGCTATGAAAAAAATAGATGTCTTGGTGTATGAATCTATATATACTAATGTAAACCCAAAATTACCTTATGAGTCTCTTAAGCTTCAATATACAAGCAATAGAGTACTTTTCATTCAAGTTCGGATGGGAGCATGCACGGGTTCGTAATTGCCACAACAATTCTGTTCTTCCTAATAGTAAATTTGCCGGTCCACCCCTCACGTCTGGTATGCAACTATCTATTGCTCTGAATTTGAAGGAGTGTAATGGAAAGTTTTGTACATGTCTAGCTAAGGCATTTTCTTGTTTTGCAGTCCTAATACTGTACAAATGCTCATAAATCCTCTCCTTCAATTTCCTGTTGGTTTTTCCGATATAGAAGGCAGGGCACATTTTGCACTGAGCTACATATATTATTCCCTTAGAGCTACAATCAAACTTCTGATAAAGTTTGTAACTAGTCTCCCTGATATGGAAGCTTTGGCCTATATCAATGTCGGAACAATAGGAACACATGTTACATTTCCACATTTTGTTTGCAATAAATTTTTTAAGTTGTATCCTCTTTTGAATGCTATTTTGGGGGGACCCTTAAGTTTAAGATATAAAGGGTAATCAGATTTTATAAGGTCCCAATTTCTGTTGATGATATTCATGATTTCATATCCATCCGTACTGAAAGTAGCGATGAAACTCACCAGCCTTGTTGGATTGCTTGGTTTTGAGGTCACACTTAAATTAGTAGTGTGAAACTCGTTCCCTTGATCACCCCTCAGTAGTGGTTTATGCACACCCCTGGATATCTTGTCTTTGATTTCAACTATTAAGTCTATGACAAGTAAAGTCGGGTACCCTCTTTTAATGAGCATGTCCTTTAGTTTCTCACACTCCAGAAAAAAGTCTACATCAGTAGTGACCATTCGTGCCGCACTCACTAGTTGTCCTTTTGCTACTGAACGTTTCTGAAAAAGAGGGTGACAAGGAACAAGGTTTATTGTGAAGTGCTTTTTGTCTTGCTGATAGCAAGACTTCTTCAGACATAAAATCACAATCAATTAGGACCACATTTCAATAAAATAAAATCACATTTCAATAAAATAAAACCACATTTCAATAAAATAACAAGATTTCCAGCCACCCAGCCTCCAATCAGATTCTCCTAAAAAAAGTATATAGTACTCCCATTATTACCAGTTAACTCATTAGTGTTTTGATAAAATTTGTTGCTAGCACCAATTAAGTGTGGATATACAAAAGTATCTGTAGAAAATATTTATATAAATGTAAACAGCAGTGTATATATATATATATATATATATATATATATATATATATATATATATATATATATATATATATATATATAAATAAATATATATATATATATATATATATATATATATATATATATATATATATATATATATATATATATATACCCATCAATATCAAAATAACTATAAATAAATATACATAACTTTGTACCATTATGTTGCTGGTGCACACCTCCTACTGAAATATTTAAAGTACTCAGCAGATATAAACACCAAGTTACTAAAACATGATAATCCTAAAAGTATGAAAATATAAACCTTAAAGTGTCATGAATATATTATGAAATACCAACATCAATAAGCTTGAATTCAATTAATGAAGTAGGATTGAAACCATAAGATTAATAAAATTAAATTAATAAAATTGATGTGTTAATTAATTTTCAAATCAAGTAGTCTGTAACATATAAGGTTTGTAATATGAAATGTATGAAATGTATAAAATGTATCCACATCACATACATTTGCTTGATGTCACGTGCCGAAACACGTTAAATAAAACTTAGCAATATATTTTCTACTACAAGCATGACTCCACAGTTGTCAAAACTGTTAATAATTCCCTCATACCCCTAAATATTCAGGTGCTAAACACAACTACAACAATGACAGTAACCATAATTTAATAGGTGCATAAATAACATAGATACTATGAAAAAAAATAGATGTCTTGGTGTACGAATCTATACATACTAATGTAAACCCAAAATTACCTTCTGAGGCTCTTAAGCTTCAATATACAAGCAATAGTGTACTTTTTATTCAAGCTCGGATGGGAGCATGCACGGGTCCGTAATTGCCACAACAGTTCTGTTCTTTCTAATAGTAAATTTGCCGGCCCACCCCTCACGTCTGGTATGCAACTATCTATTGCTCTGAATTTGAAGGAGTGTAATGGAAAGTTTTGTACATGTCTAGCTAAAGCATTTTCTTGTTTTGCTGTCCTAATACTGTACAAATGCTCATAAATCCTCTCCTTCAATTTCCTGTCGGTTTTACCGATATAGAAGGCAGGGCACATTTTGCACTGAGCTACATATATTACTCCCTTAGAGCTACAATCAAACTTCTGATAAAGTTTGTAACTAGTTTCCCTGATATGGAAGCTTTGGCTTATATCAGTGTGGGAACAATAGGAACACATGTTACATTTCCACATTCCTCTCCTATTGAAAGAATTTGATACACTTCTATCAGTTTGTAATAAATTTTTTAAGTTGTATCCTCTTTTGAATACTACTTTGGGGGGACCCTTAAGTTTAAGATATAAAGGGTAATCAGATTTTATAAGGTCACAATTTTTGTTGATGATATTCATGATTTCATATCCATCCGTACTGAAAGTAGCGATGAAACTCACCAGCCTTGTTGGATTGCTTGGTTTCAAGGTCACACTTAAATTAGTAGTGTGAAACTCGTTCCCTTGATCACCCCTCAGTAATGGTTTATACACACCCCTGGATATCTTGTCTTTGATTTCAACTATTAAGTCTATGACAAGCAAAGTCGGGTACCCTCTTTTAACGAGCATGTCCTCTAGTTTCTCACACTCCAGAAAAAAGTCTACACCAGTAGTGACCATTCGTGCCGCACTCACTAGTTGTCCTTTTGCTACTGAACGTTTCTGAAAAAGAGGGTGACAACTACTGAAATGAAGAAAGGCGTTTGAATAAGTGTCTTTCCTGAAGATTCTAGCTGTGTAACAATTGTTAAGGGGGTCATTTCTTAAGTCTACATCCAAGTAGGCTATTCTTTCCTCTATCAAATGTATAGGTGAATTTTAAAAATTCAGTTGTGTTGTTAAAATATGTCACCAAATTAGTTGCTTCTTTTTCATCTCCTTCCACTAACATAAAAATATCATCAAGGAAACACATGTAGTAGTGTATCTTTCCTGCAATGTGGGGTACTTTCTGGATGAATTCCCTTTCCCGATACGCCATCACTAGGTTGGCAAAGCTTGAGCCACAAGGGAAACCCATTGCCACACCTGTTTTCTGTACAAAGAATCTGTTGTTAAATGTAATGTAATTATTGGTCAGGACCATGTCCAACAGTTCACCCAGTAAGGTGATTTGGGAATTGGAAACCCCCAGGTCTTGGAGTAGGAAACTAAGCCATTCAATACCTTCAACATGAGGGATAGATGTATATAAATCTTTGATGTCTGTTGTGAGGAAGTTTAGGTTGTTGTACACTAAATTCGGTAGATTGGTCAAAAATGACCATGAGTCCTTACAGATCTGTGTTTGCTGCTCTACATATTTTTTAAGACAATGGTCAATATACTTCGCACATGGATAGGTGATGCTATTCCTAGCATCTTCTAAAGGTTTCATAGGGGGGTCGTAAATGCATTTATGAATCTTTGGTATGCTGAACAAAATTGGAATCTTAGGTGCTGGCATACTCAAATAATTGTATATATTGGGGTCAATCCTATCAACAATAAACAATTCTTCCAAGCTTGAACGAATTCTACCATAAGCTATATTTAGTTTGTTCTTTAACACCTCCGCATATGCTTCAGTGGCAATTATTTTTTCCATCCTCACAGTATAATCGTCTTTGTCCATTATCACCAATCCACCCCCCCCCCCTTGTCTGGTTGCATTACTCTAACTTGTGCTTCTTGTAATAAAGAGAGTGCTTGTTTTTCTGCCTTAGTAACATTTTGCAACCTATTTTTATCCTGTTTATGCGAATTGATGAATTTGTTAAAGTCTAACTCACAGATCCATTCATAAAGCACTAACATGGGGTATAATGGGGGCAATATGTACTAGGTACGTAGAATGGTTAATCTACTACATTTTCTTGACCAAATAGAAACCCAAAGTTTAATTTTCTAGTGAGCAATTTTAAGTCTATGACTGTGTCAGCAAAAGAAGCTCTCCTGGCTGGCACAAACATTTGCCCTTTAGCGAGCAAGTCCACTAATAATATGTCCACATTAAGAGATGAAAAATTAAAAATTTTAAAGTCACCTTGGGAGTTGTGAATCATTCTTTGTTCTTCCAATCATTTCTCTATTACTTCCTCTGTTGGTATGGCTTGTTCAAAGCATTGTAAATCATCCGGGGGAGACCTTGCCTCAGGTTGTAGCCTGAGGCTTGTTTCCGAAAAGTTTGGTTACTATTAGTATGTCCTCCGTTCCGTGACTGCTGTTTAATTCTTCCTCCACTTGTAGTCAGTATAAAACCATTTTCTCCTTCCTCAGGTCGTCTTCCATGATTTTCTTGTTGGCTAATATTCAGCTGGTCCCCACTGCTTATGTTGGATTGTTGGCCTGAGTCTTTAGCTCCTCCCTCCAGTTCGCCTTGGTCGTGATGTATTTTAGTCTGGAAGGTGGGAGGTTTCAGATATGCTGTATCCAGGTTATATGCCTCCCTGTCTCTATTCAATTTTTTGATTTTAGTGGACTTTAATTTGTCCAAGTATTGGTCTATGCTTGTGAAATGTCTCTCGTATTCAAATTTATAACGAGAGACTTTAATGTCACCTTTGATCCTTTCATCCAGTGCTGTAGCTTCCTTAATTAATAGGTCAGCTGACAGTTGGTAATGTTTGTTCATTAGGTTGAGAAATTCCAACCCCTGTTTGTTGAATAGGTTTAGTAGGTCTTTATGGAACATAGACCCCTCGATCAACCCGGTTGGGTATTGCCACGATCTGAGCCCTTTGGGTACAATTCCTTCGCTAATGCATTCTTTGAAGTAGGCAATTTTGAGCTGTAATTTTTTGTATTTGACCAGTTTAAGGTCAAAATCCTTTAAGTTAGCTGTGATGTTAGTTATAGAAACACGATTTCCTTCAGCCGGATGCTCCATTAATGAACCGTTCACTTCTTGTAGAGTTGGGACTTCATTTAGCCAATTATTCAGTTCAGGCAAAGGAGTTCCAATAAGCCCCAAGGATTCGTTATTTGGAGGTTGTAAACCACTTTGTTAATGTTGTGCACCAGAATTCATACATATATGTTCATTAGGTGACAAATGAATGCTCGTATTGAGGAGTGTTTCAGAAAGGTTGTTTGTAGCATTAGACTGTGGGTGTAACGTACTCGGCGGTTGGGGGGAATACATTCTGCAGCCATAGAATCTACTCTAGCTGACAAAGATTGAAATTGTTTGGAAAGCTGCCCGACAAGGACTGATAATGCTCTTAATCCCTCCTCTTCTGTTTGTGGGACAGGTGCTGCAGTAGCCAAAGTATTCTCCATACCACAAAAGACGAGCAACTCCAGGAACTCAAAAAGCACACAGATAACAAATCAAGAAAAATGGGTCGGTAGTTTGTCCATACTGCAAGGATCAATCTGCTGATCTTCTTCATATGTTCTGGAGTTGCAAATGCATATACAAACTTTGGAACTCACTAAAGATACAACTTCAGAAAATGGGTTACCAAAGTACAACATTGTCATGGGAATTCATGATTTTACATATTCCCCCAAAAGAACTTTCTAAATCTCAATGTATTGTATTAATCAATATCTTCTTATTAATGAAGCTATACATAGCTGCTAATTGGTTAGACCCATCCAAAACATCATTGAATAATTTTAGAGTATTAGCAATAAGGCATATAGTAGCTCACAAATTACTTTTGAACCAACATAATAAAAATATTAACAATCCAGAAATATGGGAACAAGTATTTAATATCGTATTAGCGTAGCATCCCATATTTGAATTTAGCAAGAATTTCTATACTTTTAAGAGACTCTGTAACAGCAACTGTTCATTACTCGAATTGATTTTAACCACTTTTATACTCTTTGTGTATAATTCAATGTGTTACTTGGAAGCATTTATGTAAATATTGTATATATGTTATGGAGTTAATGTTAGTTGCAATAGTTGGCAGTTTTTTCTTAATTTTCTGTATTGTTTTAATTTTGTATGGAATATAAGAAAACAATAAAAATTATTATTGAAAAAAAAAGAAAAATGGGTCGGAGAAAGCCTTGCCACTCAGCCAATGTTGCTCACAGGAACAAGGTTTATTGTGAAGCACTTTTTGTCTTGCTGATAGCAAGACTTCTTCAGACATAAAATCACAATCAATTAGGACCACATTTCAATAAAATAAAATCACATTTCAATAAAATAAAACCACATTTCAATAAAATAACAAGATTTCCAGCCACCCAGCCTCCAATCAGATTATCCTAAAAAAGTATATAGTACTCCCATTATTACCAGTTAATCTGTTAGTGTTTTGATAAAATTTGTTGCTAGCACCAAATAAGTGTGGATATACAAAAGTATCTGTAGAAAATATTTATATAAATGTAAACAACGGTAGATATATATATATATATATATATATATATATATATATATATATATATATAAATATACCTATCAATATCAAAATAACTATAAATAAATATAATAACTTTGTACCAGTATGTTGCTGGTGCACACCTTCTACTGAAATATTTAAAGTACTCAGTAGATATAAACACCAAGTTACTAAAACATGATAATCCTAAAAGTATGAAAATATAAACCTTAAAGTGTCATGAATATATTATGAAATACCAACATCAATAAGCTTGAATTCAATTAATGAAGTAGGGTTGAAACCATAAGATTAATAAAATTAAATTAATAAAATTGATGTGTTAATTAATTTTCAAATCAAATAGTCTGTAACATATAAGGTTTGTAATATGAAATGTATGAAATGTATAAAATTTATCCACGTCACATAACATTTGCTTGATGTCACGTGCCGAAACACGTTAAATAAAACTTAGCAATATATTTTCTGCTACAGGCATGCCACTCCATAGTTGTCAAAACCCTATAAGAATTCCCTCATACACCCAAATATTCAGGTGCTAAACACAACTACAACAATGACAGTAACCATAATTTAATAGGTACATAAATAACATAGATACTATGAAAAAAATAGATGTCTTGGTGTACAAATCTATACATACTAATGTAAATCCAAAATTACCTTATGAGGCTCTTAAGCTTCAATATACAAGCAATAGACTACTTTTCATTCAAGCCCGGATGGGAGCATGCACGGGTCCATAACTGCCACAACAATTCTGTTCTTTCTAATAGTAAAGTTGCCGGCCCACCCCTCACGTCTGGAATGCAACTATCTATTGCTCTGAATTTGAAGGAGTGTAATGGAAAAGTTTTGTACATGTCTAGCTAAAGCATTTTCTTGTTTTGCTGTCCTAATACTGTACAAATGCTCATAAATCCTCTCTTACAATTTCCTGTTGGTTTTACCGGGTTGTTTGTTAGGGGTTGCATTCCTCAGGGTCATCTAGTGGTGGGCGCATGTTATGCACTGGAGCCCTGTCTCATGACACACAGGAGAAACACACCCAACCTCACTGAGCAAGGATACAGTCATGGCCACACTCAAACTAAGAATATCACAGAACATGTGTTTGGAATACTGAAACAAGGTTCCATTGTCTATACACATCAGAAGGTGCACTACAGTAAGACCTAGACACCTCTACCAAAATACTTGCAGTCTGTATCATGTTACATAATATAATACTTAGGGAACAGCTTCAGCAAGGACAGTGATGGCTGGACCACAGTTTCAAGGACCAAAGGCATGGCCAGCAACAGCAGCAGGTAAAGATGAGGAGTGTGAAGGAGAACCACCAGCTGCAGATGGTACTGGCAGATGGAAGTGTGCACAGTATGCCCTAGCTCTGGCTATGAGGCAAAGGATAGCACATATAATCACTACCTACCTCAAAGCCTAAGATCTCACCCACATACAAACAGGAAAATTGATACCTTTCAAAGAGTAAAACACTTATTTTAATCATATAATAGCTGTGTTCTGATAACATCAGACAGGACAACACCCAAGGACACAATTTGTACCTGCACTAAAGACAAGGTAAGTATGGAACCTGTAAAAAATAGTTATACAACTGATTACTCTCATATGGAAATTAGTATATAACCTTAAGCAGATCATTTTGTCTGAGGTGTACAGTTATTTCAGTAATATCTTCTTGGTCAGATCTTTGCTATATTCATCTGTTTATTACAAACAATACTGTTTGTACTGTTTTTAATTGATCATCATTAATAAAAGATGGAACAGGAACATTGTACCCTTACTTACACAACTATACCAAGAAGAAAGACTAAATAATCTAATACTTCCAATGTTGTAATGACAATGATAACTGAAATACAATGGTGTGCAACTGTTATAGAAGCAATCATTCACAAATAAGTATGAACAGGAAATCAACAACTTTTCTTCTATAATGTATACTGATAAATGCAAGCTTGTGAATAAGCAAGCATTAGTTATCTACTGTGTGCATCAGACATATTTGCAACCCTAAGTCACGCAGATATGTGCACAGGGCAGGGTATAGTCGTCAACATCCCTGGCACAGAGCATATGTGTGTGTGTGTGTGTGTGTGTGTGTGTGTGTGTAGCGTGGAGGGGGGGGCAAAGTTGACACCAAAGAAGTGAGTGTGCAAATAAGAAACACATGTATCTATCAGAGTATACAGTGTTGAAGGACAGTAATAACAATTGTATGCCACTCAACATTACTGTTTAGATAGCTTGGATATAAGTAAAGTGGTATGGGCAAGTTAATTTTTTTTTTTTTATGAGTGGGTGTCAGCATGAACACAGTCAAGCACTGTGCTGTCACTACATCCTGGTATCTCAGACAGGTGTGAGCCATGCATGGTAGAGTAGTCAGTTCAATGTCATCACACCCAACCATGACAACCACCTCTACCAGGAGCCAGGAGTTGCAATGCTACTTTCATGGCCCTGGCTAGAAGTTGGGGTGCTAGCTGAATGTGAATGATGCCTGCTGGGTGAGGTGTCCTCATGACTATATCCAGGACCATTACCCCATGGTCTACCACTTCTGGGTATAGATACCACAATCACTGATGGAGTAGTGGGTGTAGTGTGACTCCAGGAATGTGATCTTGCATAGCCATGTCTGCTAACACCAGAAGATTTATCAGATCTCCGGCCATGTGGATGCCCTCCCTCCCCAACAGATGTTCCATCAAAGACACTACCCGATCCAGTGTGACATTTATCCTGTCCAAGGAGTTGCCCATTCAGGGAGTCAATCACATTAGAATGCATGATGTTTAGCAGTTGCACTACCTCCTCTGAGACCCTGGTGGAATGTGCCTGTGCTTCCACTAGGGACCTAAACATACTTCTGGTGGCACCTAATGACACACCAGCATCAGGAGCAGAGTGGACAGCAGGTACAATGTAAATGTACAATTGTACACACAATTTCATGACTTTGGAGTGTCATCACAGCAGTGATGGATGACAATAACAGAATAATGTTGCATGGCCAATTGGACCAAATCAATTGTTTCAAGATGAGACAAAATGGAAAGCTATGTATGGGGCATTTTTTATGGGATAGATGGCTTTTTTATTTGGAGAGAAGAAATGTTGGGAAAGATACTAAGGAATGAGAAGGGCAGGTAGGTAGGGTAGGTTAGGAAGCATGCACAGACATATAGGACATACAAGACAAACAGGCATGGTGATGGAGACAAATGTTTGGGGGACACCATGATTGAGGATAGTTAGGGGACATTGGAGGCACACCCACATCCAGCTTGAGAACAGTGAGAATCTAGTCACCATCCTCAGAACTGGCATCACTGTCCCCTGCAGCAGCTCCCTGGGTCAGTGCCAGACATAGCATCATCTTTGTAATGCAATGCAGGACCATTTCAACCCTCTCAAAATGTGCACCAAGACCGCTTTCCATTAGATCCTTAACAGCTCTGTCAGCTCCTGCCAGGTGACAAAAGTGTCACCTCCACTACTACTGGCTCCTGGAGGGTACCACTGCACCAGCAGGAGGGAGTGACCTACCTGACGCAGTTGTAGTAGGTAGAGTAGGGTTACTAAGGCAACATTGACAGTTTGTGCCCCCAAAGTGCTGGGTATCAGTGCTGCCATCAGTGAAGGTGTGGTGGGCCAAGCCACAGTGGTCGGTGTACCCCTCTGTGCTGTTCATCATTAATTTCCCAGCAGCAAGGTATGCAAGCACCAGATTTGTAATAAATTATAACCCTCACAAGAAAAATAAAAAAGAGAAAAAAAGTTGCAGAAGACAAACAAAAGAGATAATTAGATATATGTTACATCACAGTATTGTATTTTTTCAATAATCTTTGGCAGTACATAAAAAATTATGATAATTTACTATTGTACATCTTTCCCAAATCCACATATGAGGGAAAGGCATTTCTGTGTCATAAAATAAATAACTCTACCTACTGTGATATAACAAAGAGCAGCTTTTATTTCCCTGTGATGGATAGGAAATATGGATTCTAATTTAATAATTGCAATTCCCTTACTTTAATTCTTCCTGCCATATTATTGCTGTTAATATTGCTGTGTCTCAGTACTGAGCCTCCACACAGTTAAGGTGGTATTCTCACACCCTAATGGAAGCATTAAGAATGAGTTAGGAAGTCATGCATGCTTGAGATGAAGGCTGAGGTATGCCTG
Organism: Protopterus annectens; assembly: GCF_019279795.1. Lineage (NCBI taxonomy): Eukaryota > Metazoa > Chordata > Ceratodontiformes > Protopteridae > Protopterus > Protopterus annectens. The sequence continues at coordinate 164,902,679 of NC_056733.1, forward strand.
CTCAAGATGCTAGTGCTTAATGGAATGAAAATTAAGTTCTGGCTTGAATGTGAACCTGAATCATACGTACCTGGTGCCTCTCTGAGGCAAGTTAATCTCTCCTAGTGTGCCTCATGGATTACAATTATCTCCTATAGACCTGTACATTACAAAAAGAAAATACATATATATGAAAGAATAATAAAGACTTGCATTAGCTGGCTAGATTATTAATGCTACATCAAGGACAGGTTATGAGTTATTATTCTTATACAACTTGAGGATTTTTGCAGTCCTAAATGCAGCCTTCCATTGACTTAGGAGGTCCTGCTTGTACTTTTTAAGATCACTATAGTGATGGAGGCATTGCTCTCCAGTGTATGGATTGCCTGTTACATTGGAGACAGCCTTGGCTAAGCTATGTCAAACCTCAGCCTTATTCTTATACCCAGTATAATCTCCCTGCAGCAGAGGTCCAACTAAGATACTGCTTTGGACCAAACCCCTCACTCCTTTAATCAGAGTTCTTGTTTGAACCAAACCCCCCTTACCACCATTCCAGTCAGCAGCGTGGACCGGACCCTTAGTTTCCCTCTCCCAATCTGTTTGGATCTCAAACCTATACTTGAAATTATCACCAGGAACTGGGAAATTTTCAGGAGTAACAAGGTCATTGTTTCCATTTTCAGGGAAGCACTGACTTTTTTGCACAAAAGGACTAAGTCCTTACAACTTTCATTTGAACACTCTGATGTTCTGTTCCTATTTGAGCAAGTTATCAATAATGACAAAACACCAGGCATGTTTCCCTCCGGCTCATGCATAGCATGCCATTACATTTACACAGGCTCAGAATTTGTTTTTCACCACTGTGACTTTAAAGTTGTTTTCCCCAGATATTTTGATTGCAATACTGCTAATGTGGTGTATGCAGGGTTTTGTGACACTTGCAATGGCTTTTACATAGGAAAAACTTCTCAGAAACTTTCGAGTAGAATTAAGGAGCATTGTGCGACTATACAAAAAAAGACTTGAAAAATACATTAGGGAAACACAGTTTGTACTACGCAGGGTTTCTACAGCTGAGGTTTCTTGTGTTTAAGCAGGTGGATGTTTTTTATGGGGTCAATGATCCTCTTATAGATTCATAGGTTCATAGGTAGGTACTAGGCTATCTGCCCGAAGGCATTTATAAACCTAGCCGGAATGTGTTGGCTTTCGCCGCCCCCTTAGATTAGTTCCCTGTGCCTCTGTCCAGCAGAGCCATTGAAGTGATCTCTGGGGTAAACTTTCTGTTTCCCATCCACTCGTCAAGGTTTCTCTTGAAGAGGGTTAGCGAGGAGCTCTGCCTAATGTAGATTGGAATCTTGTTCCAGAGTATGGAAAGTCTCTGAGACAGGAATCTATCCCTCCAGCATGTCCTATTTATTGTTGTGGTGAGGTTTAGATCCCTGGAGCATGTGGCTCAAGGGGATATGGTTTTCTTTAGGTGGAGTATGTCCATCAATTCTGGGTTGGACATGGCCTTGCATGTCAGGCAGAGATCACCTCTGAGTAGGCGGTATGCAACCGAGTACAGCTGGAGTTTCTTCAGTTGAGCTGCATAGGGCATCTGCTTGAGGCCAGTGATACTCTTGGTGAGGTACTTCTGTGGTCTTTCCAGTTGTTGCAGGTGTCTTGTAAGGTACATCCCAAATGGGGCATTGTACTCTATGATGAGTCTGATGAGTGATGTGTAGAGGGGCCCAATGACCTCTTTCGATCTGGATGCAAACCCTTTTCTGATTAGGTGGTCCACATAGAAGGATTTTCTAACCACTTTAGCAATGTGATTATCAAAGGAGAGGTTACTATCTACTTGGGTCCCCAGATACCTTATTATGTCTTCCTTATTTAGGGGGATACCACCTATGTGGTAGTTTGTGGGTACTTTGTTTTTTCCAAAGTGGATGACTATGCACTTTTTGGCATTTAGCTTGAGGCCATGGTTTTGACACCAGGTATCTGTCTCAGTGAGACCCTTTTGGAGGATGTCTGCATCAGCCAGAGAGTCAATTATAGCCCTAGTTTGCAGTTGTCTGAGATGTATATGCCGAACAGGAGGGGTCCTAGGACTGAGCCCTGAGGAACGCCACTTGTAACCGGTTTAGAGTCAGACCTAGCTCCTGCAACTCTTATCATGTGGGTTCTGTCTGTGAGCCAGTTAGCAACTCATCTCGTGACATAGGGGTTTATGTTCAGGCTGGTGAGCTTGTCTATAATACCTGAGTGGGAAATGGCATTGAAGGCCTTTGCGAGGTCTAGGTAGGCTGTGTGAACCACTTTTCCCTCATCTATAGCCTTGGTAACTGTCTCAAAGAAGTCCACCAGGTTTAGGAGGCATGATCTGCCCTTAACAAAGCCGAACTGGGTAGGGTCTAGTGTTTGGAGGTTTCCAATGTCTCTGTTAATGAGATCCATGATGATGCACTCCATAGCTTTGCAGACCAAGCTAGTCAGGCTTATAGGGTGATAGTTCCCAGGGTCCGTTGTGGCTCCACCTTTGTGGAGCAGAATAGCCATTGCTGTGCGCTATTCTGTGGGCTGTAGCCTGTGGAGAGGCTGAGTTTAAACAGTGTGTTTAGGTGAGGGGTTAGTTCATCTTTGAGCTCATGTAGGATGCAGCCTGGGACACCGTCTGGTCCCATTGATGCTGTGTTTTTGGCTTTGGAGAGGGTGTTTTAACCTGAGTGTCTGTGATTTCAGGGGCACTACATTCTTCTGGTATAGTTATGGGCCCTTTTGAGGGTGAGAGGTGGGTGAAGTTTGCACTGAACCTGTCTGCCAGGATGTTGGCTATATTGGTTGGTTCAGTGTATTTTGCACCATTCTGCACTAACTCCAAGCAGATCTGAGAATTTCCACTTAGATTCTTGACATAGCTAAAGAATGCCTTGTGGTTATCTTTGGAGTCCATGGCAATTTTTCTTTCGAAGCTAGCCTTGGATGATTTTATAAGGGAACGTAGTTACTTGCTGATACTGATCAGGGATGTCTTCCCTTCTTGAGATTTTACTCTTTTCTGTACTAGTTTCCTCCTTCTATTGTATGGCTTGTTTATGGCAGCGGTCCACCAGACTGGTTTCCTTTTCTTGGATGAGTGAGTCTTGGTTTTGTTTGGGATAGCACGATCCATGCATTCTTGTAGGTGCCTGTAGAGTGCATTAGTAAAGGATTTTGCAGCTTGGACAGCATTATCCTTTAGCATGGGGGCTTTGAAACTTCCCACCTCGGTCTTAAGTAATGTGAAGTTTGCTTTTGAAAAATTTTTCTCAGTGGTTTCTTTGACCAGGGTTGGTGGCAGAATGTGGATATCCAGAGTGAATAGTTTATGGTCAGATCTAACCAGCAAGAGGTTGACCTCTGGTGGGGAACACCAGTCATTCATGTTGGTGATGACCAGGTCCAATATGTTGTCACCTCTGGTGGGGGTGTTGACCAGTTGATCTAGGGCATTTGAGTTTATAAATTCTAGGAAATGTTGGGCAAGGGAGTTTGTACTTGAGTAGTTCTCCCAGTTAATGTTTGGGTAAATGAAATCACCAAATATCAGGGTGTTTGGTCAGACCTTTATGTTTCCCAGTGTTTCCAGGAATGCGGATTGGGGGTCCTGAGACATGGTGGGAGATCTGTAGCAAGCTATAATTTGAATAGCAGTTTTACCCATTGTTAGTTGCACGTGGATGATTTCTGAAGCATCGTGCTGTGCCACTAACCTGGAGGTCTGGGTATCCTTGATGAATATAGATACTGCCCCACCTTTTGTATTTTGGTCCGGGTTTTGTGGTCAAAATGTATGGTATGAGTTGTAGCCTGGTAGTTCTGGGGTGCTCTCTGGATCCTTAAACCATGTTTCTGTTACTGCACATATATCGATTTTCTGCATACTTAGGAGTGCCTCGAGTGCATGCATTTTGAGGTTTAGACATCTGGCATTGAGTAGCATTACCCTCAGTTTTTTGTTACTTGTGCTATTTATGGTGGTGGGTTTGTCTTTTGAGCCTTGCCTAAAAAAGGCACTATGGTGATGGCAAGAGCCTTGGCCAGTATTCAAAAGCCTAAGGCTGACAGGTGCAAGCCGTCTCTAGCGAAGCAGCGTGGCTTGTCGAGCATGTCATCCAAGGCTGACAGACACTGGATCCCCTTTGAATGACACCAGAAGCTTAGCCAATTGTTGAAATCGATTATTTTTTTCTGTATACCGTGGTATCATTCTTGGTGAAGGCAGGATGCTACTCAGGATTAGGGTCATACCGGCCTGGGCTACTTGATCGGAGAGCTCCTCCATGTCTCTTTTTATGTAGTCCAGGGAGGTACGGCTCAGGTCATTCACACCAACATGGACATGGACATAGACAATGACAGAGTCATATTTGTACTTGTTCTGGAGTGACCTGAGTGCTTGTGTTATGTGGCGGATCCTGGCACCTGACAGGCAGCTAATAGTAACCTTCTCCTTGTTCAGCTTAGTGAGTGGGTTGTCAGTGTGCCTGACTATAGAGTCACCTATTACTAGTGTGTTGGGTATGTTATTTTGCCTTAAGGGCTGTGATTGTGTGGCACACTGGTTTTGTGAAGTATGTGTTTCATGGTTTGTGTTGAGAGGTGGAGGTTGCTTGGATGTTTGCTTTGGAGGTCTCTGTTGCTTTTGCAGATTTTTATTTAGAGCCTCGAGTATGTTTTTCTGTATTTATGTGCGTTTTTTGCTGGTGCTGGTTTCATACGTCTATGTGAGACTGGTGGTGTGATGCAAGTAATTCCCTTCTCCAGTCTTGGGTTGAGAGAGCTTAGCCTCCAGTTTGGCTGTATAATTGCATCTCTCACATGTATTAGTGTTTGGTGGAAGGAGGAGAGGGTTGTCTGTGTACATGAGGCAATTGTAACATTGCCTCAAAATGCCCAGATTCAACAGTTGGACCAGAGAGTACACCTGAAGCTGTCCTGTGGACATGCCTGGATAGGTATAGTGAACTGCTTTACTGATTGACTGGGAAGGACGAATAGAGAGCCATGCCCTTCTCTACAGTATAGGGGGGTCTGGTGCTAAGGTTTATTAGTGCTTGTTATGAGTTTTGAGAAAGTGTCGGGATAAGAAGTGAATGGTTTGAGTGCTTAAGTTAAATGTCTGTCTAGTTCCAAGGGAAAAATTGAAGAGTAGACTTTGTGGAGCTGGGAATAGTTATACCTTAGCTAACCAGTGCTGTCCAACGCACAAAATCGCACACATGCGGGTTTTATAGAAGGGAAATGAAAGAGATAGAAATTAGCCCAAAATGGCCAATAAACTACAAATTTCTGGGCTGAAACCACTACTCCAGAGACAGATAGGCTGCTCAAAGCTCCCTCTCTCACAGTGAACAGAGAAACTTCCTTCTATCCAAGTAAGGTGTGGGCAAACACAGAAACCTGTAACACAGCCCTGAATTCAGCACTAACCTGAAAACTGGACTCTACTAGCTTGGAAAGGTGGGAAAACAAGTATATATATATATATTTTTGTTTTCCAGAAAATAAAGCAGATACAATAAAAAAACACTTTAAATGCACAGAAATGGCTACCACACTTGAGTGTGTAGCCTACAACAGTTAAACAGGTAATTTAAACAGATAAACTAATTTGTTAAAGTGCAGGCAGTAAAATAAGTACAATATGTAGCTAAAACAAGCTTTTTAAATCACAAAAACTCTAGGAAATCGGTGTTTTAGGTGGAAGTAGCTAAAGGCAGCAAGAAAATGCAGAAAAATGATACTTGAGCATTCCAAAGTCTCTCTTTTGTCTCTCTGCTGCTGTAGAACTCTGCAGGGCACCAAGCAGGAGCTTGCTGAGTTGTATACTAGCACAAAAACCTTGCAAATGCGGGTATTATAGCAGGGAAATGAAAGAGATAGAAATTAGCCCAAAATGGCCAATAAACTACTAATTTCTGGGCTGAAACCACTCCTCCAGGGACAGGTAGGCTGCTCAAAGCTCCCTCCCTCACAGTGAACAGAGAAACTTCCTTCTATCCAAGTAAGGTATGGGCAAATACAAAAACTTGTAACACAGCCCTGAATTCAGCACTAAACTGAAAACTGGACTATACTAGCTTAGAAAGGTGGCAAAACAAGTATATTTTTTGTTTTTTGTTTTTTTCAGAAAAATAAAGCAGATACAATAAAAAAACTTTAAATGCACAGAAATGGCTAGCACACTTGAATGTGTAGCCTACAACAGTTAAACAAGTAATTTAAACATAAAAATGAATTTGTTAAAGTGCAGGCAGTAAAATAAGTAAAATATGTAGTTGAAACAAGCTTTTTAAATCACAGAAACTCTAGAAAATTGGTGTTTTATGTGGAATTAGCTAAAGGCAGCATGAAAATGCATTAAAATGATACTTAATCACTCCAAAGTCCCTCTTTTGTCTCTCTGCTGCTGTAGAACTCTGCAGAGCACCAAGCAGGAGCTTGCTGAGCTGTATACTAGCACAAAAACCTTGCAAATGTGGGTTTTATAGCAGGGAAATGAAAGAGATAGAAATTAGCCCAAAATGGCCAATAAACTACAAATTTCTGGGCTGAAACCACTCCTCCAGATACAGATAGGCTGCTCAAAGCTCCCTCTCTCACAGTGAACAGAGAGACTTCCTTCTATCCAAGTAAGGCATGGGCAAACACAGAAACCTGTAACACAGCCCTGAATTCAGCACTACCCTGAAAACTGGACTCTACTAGCTTGGAAAGGTGGGAAAACAAGTATATTTTTTTGTTTGTTTTTTTTTCCAGAAAATAAAGCAGATACAATAAAAAAACACTTTAAATGCACAGAAATGGCTACCACACTTGAGTGTGCAGCCTACAACAGTTAAACAGGTAATTTAAACACAAAAACTAATTTGTTAAAGTGCAGGCATTAAAATAAGTACAATATGTAGCTAAAACAAGCTTTTTAAATCACAAAAACTCTAGAAAATTGGCATTTTAGGTGGAATTAGCTAAAGGCAGCAAGAAAATGCAGAAAAATGATACTTGAGCACTCCAAAGTCTCTCTTTTGTCTCTCTGCTGCTGTAGAACTCTGCAGGGCACCAAGCAGAAGCTTGCTGAGCTGTATACTAGCACAAAAACCTTGCAAATGCGGGTTTTATAGCAGGGAAATGAAAGAGATAGAAATTAGCCCAAAATGGCCAATAAACTACTAATTTCTGGGCTGAAACCACTCCTCCATGGGCAGATAGGCTGCTCAAAGCTCCCTCTCTCACAGTGAACAGAGAAATGTCCTTCTAGCCAAGTAAGGTATGGGCTAACACAGAAACTTGTAACACAGCCCTGAATTCTGCACTAACTTGAAAACTTGACTATACTAGCTTAGAAAGGAAGGAAAACAAGTATACTTTTTTTTTGCTTTTTTCAGAAAAATAAAGCAGATATAATAAAAAAACACTTTAAATGCACAGAAATGGTGATCACACTTGAGTGTGTAGCCTACAACAGTTAAACAGGTAATTTAAACACAAAAATGAATTTGTTAAAGTGCAGGCAGTAAAATAAGTACAATATGTAGCTGAAACAAGATTTTTAAATCACAGACACTCTAGAAAATTGGTGTTTTATGTGGAATTAGCTAAAGGCAGCATGAAAATGCAGAAAAATGATACTTAATCACTCCAAAGTCTCTCTTTTGTCTCTCTGCTGCTGTAGAACTTTACAGGGCACCAGGCAGGAGCTTGCTGAGCTGTATACTAGCACACAAACCTTGCAAATGTGGGTTTAATAGCAGGGAAATGAAAGAGATAGAAATTAGCCCAAAAATGGCCAATAAACTACTAATTTCTGAGCTGAAACCACTCCTCCAGGAATAGATAGGCTGCTCAAAGCTCCCTCTCTCACAGTGAACAGAGAAACTTCCTTCTATCCAAGTATGGTATGGGCAAACACAGAAACCTGTAACAAAGCCCTGAATTCAGCACTAAACTGAAAACTGGACTCTACTAGCTTGGAAAGGTGGGAAACAAGTATTTTTTTTCAGAAAATAAAGCAGATACAATAAAAAAACATTTTAAATGCACAGAAATGGCTACCACACTTGAGTGTGTAGCCTACAACAGTTAAACAGGTAATTTAAACACAAAAACAAATTTGTTAAAGTGCAGGCAGTGAAATAAGTGCACTATGTAGCTGAAACAAGCTTTTTAAATCACAGAAACTCTAGAAAATCAGCGTTTTACATGGAATTAGCTAATGGCAGCAAAAAAATGCAGAAAAATGATACTTAATCACTCCAAAGCTTCTCATTTGTCTCTCTGCTGCTGTAGAACTCTGCAGGGCACCAAGCAGGAGCTTGCTGAGCTGTATACTAGCACAAAAAGCTTGCAAATGCATTTTTTATAGCAGGGAAATGAAAGAGCTAGAAATTAGCCCAAAATGGCCAATAAACTACACATTTCTACTCCTCCAGGGACAGATAGGCTGCTCAAAGCTCCCTCTCTCACAATGAACAGAGAAACATCCTTCTAGCCAAGTAAGATATGGGCAAACAAAGAAACTTGTAACACAGCCCTGAATTCAGCACTAACTTGAAAACTTGACTATACTAGCTTAGAAAGGCAGGAAAACAAGTATACTTTTTTTTTTTTTTGCTTTTTTCAGAAAAATAAAGCAGATATAATAAAAAAACACTTTAAAAGCACAGAAATGGTGTCACACTTGAGTGTGTAGCCTACAACAGTTAAACAGGTAATTTAAACACAAAAATGAATTTGTTAAAGTGCAGGCAGTAAAATAAGTACAATATGTAGCTGAAACAAGCTTTTTAAATCACAGAAACTCTAGAAAATTGGTGTTTTATGTGAAATTAGCTAAAGGCAGCATGAAAATGCAGAAAAATGATACTTAATCACTCCAAAGTCTCTCTTTTGTCTCTCTGCTGCTGTAGACCTCTGAAGGGCACCAGGCAGGAGCTTGCTGAGCTGTATACTAGCACAAAAACCTTGCAAATGTGGGTTTAATAGCAGGGAAATGAAAGAGATAGAAGTTAGCCCAAAATGGCCAATACACTGCTAATTTCTGTGCTGAAACCACTCCTGCAGGGACAGCTGGGCTGCTCAAAGCTCCCTCTCTCACAGTGAACAGAGAAACTTCCTTCTATCCAAGTAAGGTATGGGCAAACACAGAAACCTGTAACACAGCCCTGAATTCAGCAATAACCTGAAAACTGGACTATACTAGCTTGGAAAGGTGGGAAAACTAGTATTTTTTTTTTTTTTTTGTTTTTTTTTTCCAAAAATAAAGGAGATACAATAAAAAAAATGAATGCACAGAAATAGCTATCACACTTGAGTGTATAGCCTACAACAGTTAAATAGGTAATTTAAACACAAAAACAAATTTGTTAAAGTGCAGGCAGTAAAATAAGTACAATATGTAGCTGAAACAAGCTTTTTAAACACAAAAACAAATTTGTTAAAGTGCAGGCAGTAAAATAAGTACAATATGTAGCTGAAACAAGCTTTTTACATCACAGAAACTCTAGAAAATCAGCGTTTTAGGTAGAATTAGCTAAAGGTAGCAAGGAAATGCAGATGAATTATACTTAATCACTCCAAAGTCTCTCTTTTGTCTCTCTGCTGCTGTAGAACTCTACAGGGCACCAGACAGGAGCTTGTTGAGCTGTATACTAGCACAAAAACCTTGCAAATGTGTTTTTATAGCAGGGAAATGAAAGAGCTATAAATTAGCCCAAAATGGCCAATAAACTACAAATTTCTACTCCTCCAGGGACAGATAGGTTGCTCAAAGCTCCCTCTCACAGTGAACAGAGAAACGTCCTTCTAGCCAAGTAAGGTATGGGCAAACACAGAAACCTGTAACACAGCCCTGAATTCAACACTAACCTGAAAACTGGACTCTACTAGCTTGGAAAGGTGGGAAAACAAGTATTTTTGTTTTTTGTTTTTTGTTTTCAGAAAATAAAGCAGATGCAATAAAAAAAAAACACTTTAAATGCACAGAAATAGCTACCACACTTGAGTGTGTAGCCTACAACAGTTAAACAGGTAATTTAAACACAAAAACTAATTTGTTAAAGTGCAGCCAGTAAAATAAGTACAATATGTAGCTTAAACAAGCTTTTTAAATCACAAAAACTCTAGAAAATTGGCATTTTAGGTGGAATTAGCTAAAGGCAGCAAGAAAATATAGAAAAATGATACTTGAGCACTCCAAAGTCTCTCTTTTGTCTCTCTGCTGCTGTAGAACTCTGCAGGGCACCAAGCAGGAGCTTGCTGAGCTGCATACTAGCACAAAAACCTTGCAAATGCGGGTTTTATAGCAGGGCAATTAAAGAGATAGAAATTAGTGCAAAATGGCCAATAAACTACTAATTTCTAGGCTGAAACCACTCCTCCAGGGACAGATAGGCTTCTCAAAGCTGCCTCTCTCACAGTGAACAGAGAAACATCTTTCTAGCCAAGTAAGGTATGGGCAAACACAGAAACCTATAACACAGCCCTGTATTCAGCACTAACTTTAAAACTTGACTATACTAGCTTAGAAAGGCAGGAAAACAAGTATACTTTTTTTTTTTTTGCTTTTTTCAGAAAAATAAAGCAGATATAATAAAAAAACCCACTTTAAATGCACAGAAATGGTGATCACACTTGAGTGTGTAGCCTACAACAGTTAAACAGGTAATTTAAACACAAAAATGAATATGTTAAAGTGCAGGCAGTTAAATAAGTACACTATGTAGCTGAAACAAGCTTTTTAAATCACAGAAACTCTAGAAAATCAATGTTTTAGGTGGAATTAGATAAAGGCAGCAAGAAAATGCAGAAAATGATACTTAATCACTCCAAAGTCCCTCTTTTGTCTCTCTGCTGCTGTAGAACTCTGCAGGGCACCAGACAGGAGCTTGCTGAGCTGTATACCAGCACAAAAACCTTGCAAATGCGTTTTTTGTAGTAGGGAAATGAAAGAAATAGAAATTAGCCCAACATGGCCAATAAACTACAAATTTCTGGGCTGAAACCACTCCTCCAGGGACAGATAGGCTGCTCAAAGCTCCCTCTCTCACAGTGAACAAAGAAACATCCTTCTAGCCAAGTAAGGTATGGGCAAACACAGAAATTGTAACACAGCCCTGAATTCAGCACTAACTTGAAAACTTGACTATACTAGATTAGAAAGGCAGGAAAACAAGTATTCCTTTTTTTTGCTTTTTTTTCAGAAAAATAAAGCAGATATAATAAAAAAAACACTTTAAATGCACAGAAATGGCGAACACACTTGAGTGTGTAGCCTACAACAGTTAAACAGGTAATTTAAACACAAAAACTAATTTGTTAAAGTGCAGGCAGTAAAATAAGTACAATATGTAGCTGAAACAAGCTTTTTAAATCACAGACACTCTAGCAAATTGGTGTTTATGTGGAATTAGCTAAAGGCAGCATGAAAATGCAGAAAAATGATACTTAATCACTCCAAAGTCTCTCTTTTGTCTCTCTGCTGCTGTAGAACTCTGTAGGGCACCAGGCAGGAGCTTGCTGAGCTGTATACTAGCACAAAAACCTTGCAAATGTGGGTTTAATAGCAGGGAAGTGAAAGAGATAGAAATTAGCCCAAAATGGCCAATAAACTACTAATTTCTGAGCTGAAACCACTCCTCCAGGGACAGATAGGCTGCTCAAAGCTCCCTTTCTCACAGTGAACAGAGAAACTTCCTTCTATCCAACTAAGCTATGGGCAAACACAGAAACCTGTAACACAGCCCTGAATTCAGCACTAACCTGAAAACTGGACTCTATTTGCTTGGAATGGTGGGAAAACAAGTATTTTTTTTTCAGAAAATAAAGCAGATACAATAAAAAAAACACTTTAAATGCATAGAAATGGCTACCACACTTGAGTGTGTGGCCTACAACAGTTAAACAGGTAATTTAAACACAAAAACAAATTTGTTAAAGTGCAGGCAGTAAAATAAGTACAATATGTAGCTGAAACAAGCTTTTTAAATCACAGAAACTCTAGAAAATTGTTGTTTTAGGTGGAATTAGCTAAAGGCATCAGGAAAATGCAGAAAAATTATACTTCATCACTCCAAAGTCTCTCTTTTGCCTCTCTGCTGCTGTAGAACTCTGAAGGGTACCAAGCAGGAGCTTGCTGAGCTGTATACTAGGACAAAAACCTTGCAAATGTGGGTTTAATAGCAGGGAAATGAAAGAGATAGAAATTAGCCCAAAATGGCCAATACACTACTAATTTATATGCTGAAACCACTCCTCCAGGGACAGATAGGCTGCTCAAAGCTCCCTCTCTCACAATGAACAGAGAAACGTCATTCTAGCCAAGTAAGGTACGGGCAAACACAGAAACTTGTAACACGGCCCTAAATTCAGCACTAGCCTGAAAACTTGACCATACTAGCTTAGAAAGGCAGGAAAACAAGTATATATATATATATATATATATATATATATATATATATATATATATATTGTTTTTTTTTTTTCAGAAAAATAAAGCAGATATAATAAAAAAACACTTTAAATGTACAGAAATGGCTATCACACTTGAGTGTGTAGCCTACAACAGTTAAACAGGTAATTTAAACCCAGAAACAAATTTGTTAAAGTGCAGACAGTAAAATAAGTACAATATGTAGCTGAAACACGCTTTTTAAATCACAGAAACTCTAAAAAATTGGCGTTTTATGCGGAATTAGCTAAAGGCAGCAAGAAAATGCAGAAAAATTATACTTAATCACTCCAAAGTCTCTCTTTTGTCTCTCTACTGCTGTAGAACTCTGCAGGGCACCACGAGGAGCTTGCTGAGCTGTATACTGTATACTTCTTATTGAAGTAAGGGAACTGAAATGGCAGTTACTTTTAAATGCTGAGTCTTTCCCAGGATTTATTGAAACACTTAACATTAAATGTGCCCTACACTGGCTCAGGTAACTGTTATTCTGCACTGCACTTTTCTATGTATGACTTGTATGTTTGTCTTGGCAATGCACATAGTGCAAGTATGAGGCAATACAAGGTTGCAATCATCCTAAAATAAAGTGACAGGAAAGTTTGATTGATAACCCAGTGGTGTACAACAGCAAATGTCTTTGTCATCCTATAATGTGAAACATGTCAATGCCCCTCAAAGTAATGCAGTGTACATGAAACACAATTTTTAAATTTTAGGAGACAAGTATGTATGGCATTACGTATGACAGTCATAATGTTGTTACATTGTCCTGTGCACATATGCATTTGTTGCACAACCTGATGCACAGTACCATCTCTTCCAAACAGTGGATTTTAAAAAAAAATCAAATGTCCTATTTTAGAGAGTAAATAGCTGTCTTCTCTGGCTATGCTTGCAAATAATGCAGTATTCTCTAGATTGTGAGAAAAGATAGGTATGAGGTTCAATGCTAATGTGGGAAACTTGTTTCTGTATATAGCAGCAGCTGCAGTATCCACTTCCCTGTGCAGAATACATCTAATTGTTCACACAGCTCCCTTATCTGATGTTTTACTGAAACATCCTCTATTGAAACACACTGATGAAGTCATCTTCATAAAAGTACACTCTTGACCCATAAAGGGGAGACTTCTTTTGTGGTGGTTGCAACTAATGCAATGCTTTCTAAATTATATGACTTGATGAGTAGGAGGTTCAATGCCCAACAAGTCAAACTTTTATGTGTGTGTAAGAGTGTGTGCAAAAGTTGCTGCTGTATCCCCTTCCCCTGAGAAGAGCACATTTAACTGTTCACAGAGATTCCATATCCTATTCCTGAAACATCCTCTATGAAACACGTTGATGAGTTATTCCTGACAAAAGTGCACTGTCTGCCTTTCAGAATTCAATTTCTTCTGTGCCTCCTGTGACCAATACAGTGCTCTCTAGATTGTGTAGCTGAATAGGTAGAAGGTTTGCACCCCCATGTTGAAACCTTGTGTGTCTATAATTGTTGATGCTGTATCCAGTCCCCTTATCCTACTTTTTATTGAAACTTCCTCTATGAAACGCACTGATGAGATCATCCTGGAAAAAGTGCACTCTTTACTCTTAAGAGTCAGACTTTTCTTGTAATACTTGCACTCATACAACCCTCTCTAGGTTGTGTAACTAAATAGGTAGGAGGCTTGATACCCAACATAGAAGACTTTTGTGCATCTTATGATGTGTCTATTTGCAGTGGAAGAGGCCTCTGCTATCCCTTTTATCACAGAGACAGTTTACAACACATACATCTGATGTAATATGTTAGCATAGGTGGAGTGTCACAGTTGTGTTAAGACTTCTACTGTGGTGCTTCTATTTGAGTAACATGCCATTGGTCAGTAAGGTCACAAAGCTTGCTGTTCAGATCCTGAAAGGGCAACTTTAAATTAATGTACTGCAATTACATAAATCTCATTGTATGTAATTATTCTTATCCATTTTTAAGTTGGACTGTGATGTATAATCACAGGTTGTGTTTACATGGCAGAGAAATGGTTATTTGGGGCATGCTATGCTGTGACTGCCCCTGTGGCATGTGCATTAAGCACTGGCTTGTATAGCATACCTGCACAAATAGACTGTGGTTCAGTTCTGGGACAGTGTGTGTACTACACAATGAAAACTGTTGCCTTGTCAAAGAAGCACTGAGATTGTACTACTCATTGCTGTGTAGACAGTAGCATGTGTAGCTCCTTTCCAGCATTCTGATTAACTACAATTGTTCATATTATATTTTAACTCCTTTCTCAATTCACACATTCAGTTCAGTTATTTGTAACAGCCTCTGTGGGTCTATATTATTATATTATAACTGCAAAAGCTGTCTTTTGTGAATACATGCTCATCGACACATAAACATCAAAGAATGAGAACAGAGAAGTACCAAAAAAGTGAAATGGAGAACGCCGAATGCATTCCCGGAAGTAAAGGCGCCATACAGGTAATGTAAACCTAACTGTACAAACCTTACCTAAATTACTTTGTCAAACATTTTTGCAGGAGGGCAAGCCACCCTGCACCCACCACACCCTCTATTTATATATACCAACTCCAAGACCACACTACAGTGGGGAAAAGGATTCATTTCTTCATCCCCACAATCACCCTGCTGGCCAAAAAAATCCATTTGGCATTCTACATTTCGCTCTTTTGGTACTTCGCTTTTCTCATTCTTTGACGTATATGTGTTGATGAACATGTATTTGTGAAAGACAGGTTTCACGATTCTGATAAAGACCTGCCTCTGTCACTATCTACTGTGCACATGCAGTCAATACAGAGATCAAGAGAGAGCCCTGTATAATATACAGGGGTTTGAATCTGGTAAAATCTTTCTGTTAGACAACAATGGCTTAGACACAGGCAATAGTGATGGCACACTGAGAAAGCCACCTTTTTCAGGCCTTGTCCTACAAGTCAGGTCATCCATACACCTTATGATATGAACGTGCTATAAACCCTTCAAGGGTGTTCTTCATGACATGATCGATATGCATATTTCTGTGGTGCCCATGATTGCTTTGTATCTCTGTGATATCTGTCCTGGCATGTGTTCAGAAATGACATGATGCAAATGTTTATTATGTCATTCATTGTTCACAGCCATTACTTATTCAGAAGATAATTATGCTCTGTATTACATGTCTTCATCCATTGCTTTATTACTACAATTGTTTTCATCACATTATATAGCTTAATGGCAGATAAGGGATTATATAAATATTTCTTACTGCACGGCATGCTGCCAGACTATCAGAAACTGTAACTGGTCCTCTGTTATGACACTTTCTAGTGTTTTGGTGTTGTTGAATTGTTATTATGGTACTGTTCCTTGTAATCTCATTTGAGCATGCCCAATATAATAATGGCTGAGATGTTTGCAAAATATGAACTCATGACATGTCATTCGATCTCTGTTTTCATTTGTCTATTTGCCTACACTGGGCAGCGCAGTGATGCAGTGGTAGCATTGTTGCCTAACGGCAAGAAGTTCTCCGGTTTGATTCTCGGTTGGGGTGCCTTCTGTGCAGAGTCTGTATGTCCTCCCTGTGTTCATGTGGGTTCCCTCTGGATGCTCTGGTTTCCTCCCACGTTAAAAAACATACATCTGGTGCATTTCTCTCTGGGCCTCTGATGAAAATTGGCTTTGTTCCAAGTCAGACTTTCCTGATAAATTAAATTTGTCACTTATGTATGTTGTGTGTGATTAGATTGTCGTTTAGTATTTACATGACTACACAACACTTGTTTGTCTGTTACATGTTCATAGGTGATACATATCTTTCCTATGAGTGCCACTGTCATTTCTTTGCAAATACATGTCCCTTTCTGATGTGCCCGACATTACAACTGTAAAGTCCATTTGCTCTTGTGTATGCAATCTGACGTGGAGAATACAGCAGTGGCATTGGCTTGTATATATAAATCCCCTGTACATACATCTCATATGCAATAACTACAACCTCTGCATTCATCCCATAAAGTATCGTCTGTCCTTGATAAGTATTATCTCAACTCAGAATCTAATTCACATATCATATTTTCACTCCCCTTTATTACACTGCAGCTCTATATCCCTATCATGTCTTTTGTTAGCATGTTGATTTTTATTTATGTGCATCACTGTGGTATTGTCATTGACATTACATCAGTATTGCAGGATTCATGTCATAAATGCTTCTTAGACACTTCTTCACATTTGCTTGCAGTATGTGAGTACACTTTACACATTTCCCCTTCCACGTTAATTAATTATGCAGTCTAACATGGTTATTCTTTGTATACAATCCCCCCATTTCACTTTCCCTTCTGTATTTTTTCATTGTACTTGCCCTTAATATGTCTGGACTACAGCGCATGCTCGTATCTCAGCTTTGCCTATATACAAGCCAGTCTGTTTATATTCTGTGCTCATGCTTGGAAACACCTTTCCATGGCTGTGAACACTATTTCTGGCCACTAAAAAGGTGTGTGTAAACATGTAGGTGTGATGAGCAGCATGCATATTTGTTTAGCTCTGCTGCTCATCACACTAAGACTTTTACAGCATGTATGCTTAGAGCGGCACCTACACAGTTGTTAATGAATCCCAGGGTATAGTCATTGGCATGAGAAAATTCATCTCTGTATTATGCCTTGTATTATGCATGACTGATCGTGCAGCTTCTTTCCATAGACCTTCCCAGAAAATGGAGTATGCACATAATGGTATCATGTCTATAAGTGAATGTGTGTTTACATCTGCATTCTCTAACCATACAGCATCCATCATGGCAATACTATTTTAAATTATGAGAAGCCATGTCATTAAACACATGTGGCTCACCAGCATGGAGCACATGACCATAAATGACTGCTACATTACAGTGCAATAGAGTTATGGCTAATTTGTCTGTGTACAGTGTTTGCATTTATATGACTGTGATCATCTACATTTAAGCATCAGAACATGCATATCTCTGCATGGTTCCACACTTACACACACACACACACACACACACACACACACACACACACACACACACACACTCACTTTGAGGTGGTGGACATGTTACTTATATCCTGTATTATTTTAGTAAGAAACATTCCAGTTGCTGGATGTGCCTGGTTAGGTACATAGCAAAAGGGACACTGTATTCAATGAGAGGTCTGATGAATGCTGAATACATTCGAATAATGACCTCCTTAGATCTAGATGCCATACCTTTGCTGCACAACATAGAATTATTTTCTCACTACTGTAGAAACATGATGGTCAAAAGCTAAATTACTGCCTATGTGCATACCCAAGTCCTGACTACTGGGTCGTGGATGACTTCCCAAAAGATACTATTATGCATTTCTGGCATTTAGTTTTATTCCATGGCTCTGACACAAGTTATTTGTCTGTGTAGCCCTCTCTGGACAACATTAATGTTGATGGGAGATTCTATTACTGTTCCTAATTTGCAATCACCTGCAAATGTGATCAGTCAGAGGCCCTTGTCATTGACTTTGACTTCAGAGAAATAAATGCCAAAAAGGACCACTCTCAGCACCAATCTCTGAGGGACTGTACTTGTGAATGGAGTCTTTGCAGAGGTAGACCCCTCAGTTCTAACTTTCTGAGTCCTGTCTGTGAGCCAACTGGCTACCCATAGGGTGGCATAAGGCTTTGTACCTAACCTCTTGAGTTTGTCAACAATGCCCAAGTGGGGTATTGTGCCAAATGCCTTAGCTAGGTCAGGGTAAGTAGTGTGAACTGCTTTTCCCTCATTCACTGCTTTGGTGAACTTCTCAAAGAAGTCCGTCAGGTTGAGAAGGCATGACTTGCCCTTGACAAAACCAAATTGGGTTGTGTGAAGTGTCTTCAGGTTTCCTTTATCATTATTGATCATTTTTATGATAATTCTTTCCATAGCTTTGCATATGAGACTAGTGAGACTTATGGATCTGTAGTTTCTAGGGTGTATAGATGGCCCTCTTCTGTACTGAGGGATGACTGTTGCTGTTTTCCATTCATGAGGAATGAAGCCTATTTGGATGCTCTGAATAAATGGCAATTCCAGAGGACCTGACAGGTCATGTTTCATGCTACTTAGAAGGTATCCTGGGATTTTGTCTGGGCCCATCGATCTAGTGCTCTTTCCTTAGAGAGAGCATTGAGGACCTGTTCCCTAGGGACAGAAGGGGGAGTTATATTTGATGGTATTTCCTGATGGAAAGATGAGGGCAGAGAGGGGTAAAACTGGAGCTGAATTTATCTAACAGTAGATTTGCTATATCTTCTGGTTCAGTATAGGTGGCTCCATTAACAATGAGCTCTGCACCAATGGTGTATTGCTTTTGAGGTTGTGGACATAGCTAAATAATGCATTGCAGATGCCCTTGACCTGGCAGACCAAATTTACCTCAAATTTGGCTTTGGTAGATGTATTTTACCTCTGAATTATTTTAGTTTTGTGAGAGTATTTTTATCCTGCTTTTTGCTTTAACTCCTAATTTTTGCCATGATTTTCTTCCTTTTGTTATACAGCCTATTGATGTTGTGATTCTACCAGGATGGCTTCTTTTTGAGTTAGTTCTGTACTTATTCCTGTTGGGTACAGCTGCCTATAAGCAGCTATTAACATGCTTGTATAGTGGTTCTGTGAACAGTTCTGCATAAGCAACAGTGTTCTCAGGATTTGAGGGGGCTTGAAATTTTGCCATGTTATCACTTACTAGTAGGATGTTAGCATTAGAGAAGTTCTTGAACATTCCAGGGTTAGCTGAGGTTCCAGGTTTTATTATTACTTCAAAGCAGACTGTTTTGTAGTCTGGCCTTATCAGAGAGGACATTATACTAGGGTGTGTGCAGGGCTTTCCCATATTAATAAAGACCGATGTAGTATATTTGCAACCCTGGTCACTGTATTGACAATCTGGTCCAGGGAGTTTGTGCTTACAAAATCCGGGAATCCTGGTACCTGCATATTTCATGTCATATATGACTCCCAGTTAATAGTGGGGTAATTAAAGTCACCCATGAATATAGCATTGGATTGCATGGTGAGTGTCTCCAGTAAACTTAAATATGTATGGTGATTTGAATGTGGAGAAGCTCTCAAGTGCATTGTCTAGTTTAACTAGCCTTGAGGTATGTTTATTTTTGATGTAAATTGAGACACTATTACCTTTATCCCTGCCTGTGTAGTAGCTGGTCTAAATGTGTGGAAGGCATTATAGCCTTGCACTGTTGGGATGCTGTCTGTGGCTTTAAATCATGTCACAGTGACTGCACTGATGTTACAGTTTATTCCAGAATCATGACTGGTGGAGCTGCTTATTGTGATGCAGGCAAACATCATATCTGCTTATGTAATACATGTGTAATCCACGGGAGGGAAAGGTCGACTGCTTCACAAGGCTCATACCTGGCCAATTCCCTGCTACCTTCTTCTTATTTCCTGGGGAATAGAAAGGCTAAAATGGCTTCCAAGGAGGAATAAATGGGACACAAGGCTCTCATGTAGGCCTATGAAGCCCAGCTCCTGTTCCTGTGGAATAAATTAATTGATTAGGTACAAATAATTGAACCATCAGGTAGATTCCTGGAAAGGCTGGACAGGGGAAAAATAAAGTGTACCTGGGAGATGCAGAAGATGGGGATACAGAAGAAGTACTGAAGCTCTAGATCCACAGGAGTACTACAAGTGAAATATTTTTATGCCATTCTTGACTTGTTTTAACAAGTATTTGTACTTACGTCTCTCTCAGAGTTGCTTTGCACTACATCTAACTTATGTCTTTTTGATTGTGACAAAGAAACTACTTAGCACCCAGAAATTCATTCATTTATGCGTCTTTAGAATGCAATACTTTGTACTCCACTTATATTAGATCACAGTAAATCAGAAACATTTTCATATGGTCTCAGTATGGCTACTCACTACAGAAATCAGATTACTGAAAATGTACTATGTCTCAGCAAATTCTTGGTCGATCTTCTTTTTACGCTACAGGGGAATTGGTATCCCACAGAGAGTAGCAGTTCTCTCTTTCTACAGGTGAGGACATCAGTGCACAGTGGAGTTTGTAATTACAAGCAGTGTTGTAAGGATCAAAATTTTGCACAGTTTGGCATGTTTAGACCAAACTTTGCCAGCTGAATAACCGCCACTGTAATATTTTCAACCTTTGGGAGCGCCTATTTATATTCAAATGTGTTTTATTCGGGTTGCCTTCATTTGACTGAAAGCTCATTTGACTGACAAACATTTTAGTCAGACCAAATGACTAAACCTCATTTCACTGACACTTCATTTGACTGACAGTTCATCTGACTGACAATTAGTACTGGAAGTGTCTAGAGCACTGAAAGGCAAGTAAAAGGAATATGTCCTTTTTCCCACTGTAGTGCAACCCTGGAGTTAGTATATATAGTTGGGGGGGCCCACCCCCACTTAGGGCCCCCCCCACTTACTTTGGTTTTACTAAATAATATAAAAGCAAAATCAGAGAATATAACATGAAACTAAGTAGGGGGGCTATACCCCCACACCCCCATGTGGGGGGATGTGCCCCCCACCCCCCTAACTATATATATATATATATATATATATATATATATATATATATATATATATATATATATATATATATCTACTAACTTCAGGGTCGCACTACAGTGGGAAAAAGGACATATTCCTTTTACTTGCCTTAAAGTGCTCTAGACACTGCCAGTACTAATTGTCAGTTAAATGAACTGTCGGTCAAATGAAGTGTCAGTGAAATGAAGTTTCAGTCATTTGGTCTCAGTCAAATGAGTGTCAGTCAAATGAGCTTTCAGTCAAATGAAGGTAACTCACTTTATTCACACCGAGTTTATCCAGTTTGAAATTAAAAGTAAAAATAACTGCAGTATTAAATCATGTTAACTCCAAAAGTCCCACTAAAGAACACAGTGTCCTTTTTCTGGTCATAAATTCTGGTGCAAAGGTTTCTGATACTTGTTTTTACTCATATGGAGCACGTCCATATGTTCAAATAAAATAACGCTAGAGCCAGAGCAAAGGAACTTCCCAAACACGATATAAGGTATAAAAAAGGATGTTTATTTAGTGCTTTTTTCCTCACACAAAAAGGATCAGCACCTGCATATGTGTCTTTCTGGTCCTTTCCTCTCACTCTATCCAGAGATGCCAGTCATTCATTCTTATACTACACATTCCCTGCTTGTGTATCTCTCCACAGTGCTTCATATTTATGACAAAGAAGCTCACATCTCTCTCTTTCTCTGGCCTTCACTTTTACAGTTGGCCTCCTCCACTCTGTGTGGGAGATGATTCTATCAGACTACACCCCACAACAGACAATATGAGGTACTATCTCTCTGTCTCTCTTTTGCTCTGCTTTACTCTGTACAGGTGTGGATCCTTTTCTTAGACTACACCACACAGCAGTCACTAGAGAGAGAGAGAGAGAGAGAGAGAGAGATAAACACATACATATTCTTATTGCCATGATGTTAACTACTATTTGAGTGAATTTTGGCTGTATCATGTGTTATTGTGAATATACTGTCATGTGTACAAACATCATCTGTTTTTTTATAACACATTTTCATCTCTGTGTCCTATGTTACAGTTTTTATCTCATTAACACTTACATGGTGTGGAATGTTACATCTCTAGCAGCCTATACATATCTTGTACTCCAGAGCAATTTCTGAAAAATAAACATAAAAAGCATAAGATAAACAAATGCAAATATGTTTGAACAATAAAAGCTGTTAAATTTGTACAAATAATTTTATCAGTAAGAAGTATTCTTTACAGCATTAATTGTAATAATAGTCAGTGCATTCATAGTCTTTTCATAAATACCAAAACATATTATAATGCACACAAACCCACAATTACATTTTTGCTACGCTTTCACAAATTGTCATCTTAGAAAGTGCACAACCTAGACATATATCGTTAGTACATTTTTGTTAACCAGATGAGATATAAGCTTTCACATGGCAGCAAGAAATTCCTTTATGAGGGCATGCTTATTGAGATATGTACAGAAGTAAAGAAACATCAACTGTATAATTAGCAATATAAATAGCACTGAATATCTGTCAAGATGTGCAACTTACAGTGCAAATTATCAAAGATAGTTTTTTTCATGAGTGCTGCATTAGCCAGACCTGGTCTGTGACTTACTGCAACCTATTTCTATCCATATGTTTGCTTCTCTGAAGCTTGCAGTACTAATACAACCCTGTTGTTCATTCCTGCCCCTTTCAAGATACACAACTCAGTTACTTGTCCTTTTCTGCTCCTTCATGCTTTTGTGTCCTCGTTGTGTTTCCTTACCACTATGTCCTTTGCTCTGTGTATTCATCTCAGCTTCTGTTTTCTCTGCATGTGTAGAAGCCATGCATATGTTTTCTCCATGGTATATCATTTCTTTTCTTGTGCCTGTTTGGCTTTACTACTTCATGATAACTGATACCTTAGTGAGTTTTTGACTTGTTCTACAGTTGATTAGTGCTACACACATGTACATGCCATCACACAACTGCATAATTTACTAACAATGCACAAAGCAAATTCATAATTGGAAAATGAGACTTCAGTGCATGCTTTCTCTTCATGCTGAAACTCACTTCCTTTTCAGCATAGGCAACTGCCTGTCCTGAGTGTGCTGCCAATAAGGTAAGCATAGAATATGGCTGAAGTGCAACCCTCTATCCAAAATCCAGTGTTACCTGATATCAGTTTATAGGTTCATAGGTTGGTACTAGGCTATTGGCCATAGGGCCTATACAAGCCTAGCCATAACAATTCCCTGGCTATTTCTTCCCACAATATTTACTTCCCTGGACCCTGTCTAGCAGGGTGACTGACGTGATCCCTGGGGTGAATTTCCTATCTCCCATCCAATCGTCAATGTTCCTTTTGAAGAGGGCAAAAGAGACCCTTTGCTTGACATGTATGTGCAGTCTATTCCAGAGTCTGGGGAGTCTCTGGGTCAGGAACCTATCCTTCCAGCATGTTTTGTTCATTGTGATGACAAGGTTTAGATCCCTGGAGCGTGTGGCTCTGAGGGATTGGGATTTCTTTAAGTGTAGCATGTCCAACAGCTCTGGGTTTGACATGGCCTTGTATGTTAGTTAGAGATCGCCTCTGAGTAGACGATATGCGACAAAGTATAGCTGGAGTTTTTTTAGATGGTCAGCATAGGGCATCTACTTTAGGCCTGTGATTCTTTTAATGAGGCATTTCTGTGGCCTTTTCAGTTGTTGCAGATGTCTTGAGAGGTACATACCAAATGGGGTGTTGTATTCTACAATGGGTCTAATGAGGGATAAGTACAGTTGGACAATGACCTCCTTTTTTCCTGGATGAAAAGCCCTTAGTGATGAGGTGTGCCACAGAAGGATTTCCTGACTGTTGTGGCGACCTGGTTATCGAAGGTGAGACCACTGTCCAACTGTGTTCCTAAGTCTCTTATCACAGTTTCAGTGTTTAGTGTACTACCACTTATGTGGTAATTCATGGCTACATGTTTTTTCCCAAAGGGGATAACTATACATTTCTTGGCCCATGGCTGACACCAAGCATCTGTTTCTGTAAGGCCCTTTTTTAGAATATCCACATCATTTGGGGATTCAGTAATGGCTCCCAGTTTTCAGTCATCTGCAAACTTTGTTAGCCAGAGTCCCTTAGTGTTGGCCTGTACTTCAGAGAAGTAGATGCCAAACAAGAGCAGTCCCAGGACTATACCCTGAGGTACTCCACTTGTCACTTGTCTGGAGCTGGATTTGGAGTTGGCTACTTTTACAGTGTGGGTTCTGTCAGTAAGCCAATCAGCAACCCGTCGAGTGACATAGGGATTAATGCCCAGCTTAGTAAGTGTATCTATGATTCCAGAGTGGGGGATGGTGTAGAAGGCCTTGGTGAGGGCCAGATAGGCTGCGTGGACCGCCTTACCCTCATCCACAGCTCTGGAGACTGATTTGAAGAAGTCAATCAGGTTCAAAAAACAAGATCAGCCCTTCACAAACCCAAACTGGGTGGGGTCCAGTGCTTGAAGGTTGCCAATGTCTTTGTTTATAAGTTTCATGATAATACGTTCCATGCCTTGCAGATCAGGCTCATCAGACTGATGGGGTGGTAGCTCCCAGGATCCAAGTTGGATCCCCCCTTGTGGAGTGGGATAACTGTAGCTGTGCACCACTCAGTGGGCATGAAGCCTGAGGTGAGGCTATGATTAAACACGACACTTAGGTGAGGTGTCAGTTCATTTTGTAGTTCATGGAGTACACAGCCCAGGATGTCATCTGGTCCCATGGATGCCGTATTCTTAGCTTTGGAGAGTGCAGTTTTTACCTGTGTGGCCATTATTACTAGAATTTGACAATATTTTGGCACTGAGATGGGCCCTTTAGGGGGTGAGAGGAGGTGAATTTGGCACTGAATCAATCTGCCAGGATATTGGCAATATCTTTGGGATCAGTATATTTAATGCCATTCTGTTGTAGCTCAGAGCAGATCTGAGCATTGCCATTTAGATTCTTGACATAACTATAGAATGCCTTGTGGTTGTCTTTGGAATCTTTGGCACTTTTATTTTTGTAACTAGTGTTGGAGGATTTTATGAGGGATCTCAGCTTCTTACTGAGGCTGGTATGGGAGTTTTTTGCATCCTGGGATTTTCCTCTTTTCTGCAACAGTTTCTTCCTTTTGTTGTAAAGTTAGTTTATGGCAGCGGACCACCAGATTGGCTTCCTTTTTTTGGAGGAGTGCATCTTGGTTCTATTTGGGATGACATGATTCATGCATGAGTGGATGTGTTTGGTTTGTACAGTGACTTAGTGAAGAATTCAGCAGTCGAACTTTCAGTTCCCGTCTGCATGGGTGTCATGAAGTTTGTCACTTCTTATTTAAGTGGCATGAAGTTGGCTTTGGAGAAGTTTTTTGTGGAGGTTTCCTTACTGGGGTGTGGGGTCAGGGATGTGGATGTCAAGGGTGATTAGCTTATGGTCTGACCTGACCAGTGAGGGGGTGGACCATAGATGTGGAGCATCAATTTCCCATGTTGGTAATGACCAGGTCTAGGATATTGGAGCCCCTGTTGGGACTATGGATTAGTTGATCCAGGGCATTGGAATTTATGAATTCCAAGAACCATTGGGCAAAGGTCCTGGTACATGAGTAATTTTCCCAGTTAATGGCAGGGTAGTTGAAATTACCCAGTATTAGGGTGTTTCATTGCATATTAATATTTTCCAGTAATTTTAGAAAGGTGTAGTGAGAATCTTGGGGCATGGTGGGGGATCTGTAGCAAGCTACAATTTGGATTGCATTCTTACCTAGTGTTAGTTGCACCTGGAGAATTTCAGATGCATTGTGTTGGGCAACTAACCTGGCGGCGTGAATATCCTTGGTGAATATGGACACTCCTCCACCTTTAGTGTTTCGGTCCTGGTTTGGTGGCCGAAAAGTGCGGTAAGAGTTGCAGCCTGATATTGCAGGGGTGCTGTCTGGAGCCTTGAACCAGGTCTCAATTACTGCACAGATATCGATGTTCTCCATTTTTAGGAGTGCCTCGAGAGAGTGCATTTTGAGGTTTAGACTTCTAGCATTGAGTAGCATTACCTTCAGATTTTGCATGCTTGTACCTGTTATGGTGGTGGTTTTGTCCTTTGAACTTTGCCTAAAAAAGGCACTATAGGGGTGGCAAGAGACTTAGCCAGTAACCTGAATCCCAGGGGTGACAGGTGCAGACCATCTCTAGCAAAGCATTGTGGTCTGTCAATCATGTCATCCCAGGCAGACAGATACTGGATCCCCTTTGAATGACACCAGAAGCTTAGCCAATTCTTGAAGTCAATCATTTTATCCTTAGATTGTGGTACCATTCTGGGCGAAGGCAGGATGCTACTCAGGCTAGGGTCATAGCTGCCTGGGCCACATGATCCGAGAGCTTTTCCATGTCTTTTTTCATGTAATCCAGGGAGGTACGTCTCAAGTCATTCACTCCAACATGGACAATGACAGAGTTACATTTGTCCTTGTGGAGTGACTTGAGTGCATGAGTTATGTGGTGGATCCTGGCACCTGACAGGCAGCTGACTGGAATTTTCTCCTTGTTCAGCCTGGTGAGTGGAACATCAGTGTGCCTGACTATACCGATGACTAAAGTGTTAGGTATGTTGTCTTGCCTTAGGGGCTGTTGCTGGGTGGCACACTGGTGTTGTGAGCTATGTGACACTTTGGTTGTGATTGGTGTTTGTTTGCATTTCAGCTTCGGAGGTCCTTGTTGCTTGGGCAGATTACAGTTAAGGGCCTCCACATATGTGGATTTAGTGTTGCTATGTGTGGGTGTTGGTGGTGTGAGTTTAGAAGGGCTATGTGTAGCAGAGTCTGGGTGAGCCTTTCCAATAAATGTGGAAGCTATCAATGTCCCTAGGATACATATACACAGACAAATATATGCAGATACAGATACACACACACACACACACTCACACACACACATATATATATATATATATATATATATATATATATATATATATATATATAGTATAGATATATATGTGACTACACATACACACACAGAGATATGTATAGTAGGATACATACGTAGAAGGTGCACACAATATGGAACAGCCACTATGCCTGCAGTTAACACCTTAACAACTGGACACTGTATGAGCCACCCATACAAATGACAATTGTTGCCTGCAACATATACCCACAGAGAGGTCATAGGATATAATACCACACACAGGTTTGCATAAATGGAAAACCTTTATTTGTGTACTATTACAGTTGTATATGCCATGTCATATAGCTGTTCAGACACTGACATCCATATAAACAGAGTAATGCAATTGTGAAACAGTTATCCTAATGTAGTAGTCTGGAAAGGTTTACAACTGTTGCTGTCCAGGTCGAGCCCTTCAAATAGTACAATAGTAAAGACAGACTGGGCCACAAGATACCAAACAATCAACACTAAGTGATGCAGGTGTATAGTTCAGCAGCCTCTATCTACACTCTGTAGACAATCACTAGGTGGTAAAGACCTCAGATGACACAATGGGATGTAACTGTTACATAACAAGGCATAACTGACACCATCACAAGCACCCTGACAAACAGAACAGTTTGTATGGCAGGAGGCAGCAGGTCTGCATTTACCCAATTTATGTAATTAATTTAAATATAGGTAAATTGTATGGTAATGTACATCCAGATACCTTAAGTCAGCTCACCCCTGATACCCCCACATGTTGTAACAGCCTAGATTATTTATGGTGCATCCCCCCTAGACTCAGTAATACAGGGCCATATACCACCGTTACATACACTGGCCTCTGGAGTGCATAAGGGCACACATGTATTGTGTAGATGAAGCCCACACATATATGGCCCCAGCCCCACTGTATGTGTGGGGGATACAACAGCAGTGGACTGATGGGTGTTTATATGTATACATATATATATATATATATATATATATATATATATATATATATATATATATATATATATATATATATATATATATATATATATATGTATCTGGGTGTTTATATGTATATATATATGCACATATACATATCCATCTATATATGTCGATATGTATATGTGTATATATCTATATAGGGGAGCACTACAGAATCCTGAAGCCTAAAATTCTGAGACCAAAATCCTGAAAGTTCAAAATGCTGAAAACTCAAAATACTGAAAACTCAAAATCCAGAAAACACACAGGATGCCAACACTCACTATATTCCAACGCAAGTACATACAGAAACAAATAAAACACAAACTATATTACTGTTCTCCAAGTATAAGCTGGGGTGCAAGCCTCCCTGCACCACCAATGTGGGAGGCTGCTCCTCCCAAACCCCCTGCTACTTAAATATATCAACTCCAAGATTGCACTTAGTGTAGTAAAGTGCAATCTCGGAGTTGATATATTTAAATAGCAGGGGGTATGGGGGTGTAGAGGGGCTTCCCCCTTCATATAGTTGAAGGGTAATATCCATCTGAGATGCTGTTTGCCAAACAACAGAACAAGTTCCTGCTCACAGTGAATGAAAAGGCCAACACCAACATGATGTTCCTAGATATTAAAGTGTGTTTCCATGCTGTTGGCAAAGAGAATGATACCATAGCTGTTCCACATGCAATCAGCTAGAGGAGGGCTGCAATGTGTGCAGAGGCCATCAGCTGATCATGAGCATCAATTAAAATACACATGCTGCTGCCTAAGTAAAGCAGGTGTAGGTCTCCACATCCACCAGAGAGGGAGTGAAAGAGGCAGACAGAGGCAAAGTAAAGTCAGGGAGGAGTGGGAGAGTAAAACATAAGCATGTTTGTGTCACACACCTACCAGTACAGGGTATCACACACCCACCAGTACAGGGTATTAAACTCCTGACAACTATGTAGTGCTATTGCATTTCTATGCAGTTATCAGATGCACCACATAGGTTATATTTTGAGGAGCCCTCGAAACGTATATGTGATGGTGAGTTGCATCTGCAACAGGGATATGGTAGCTATACGGTGGATGTAGTACACATGCCTGTCCACATGAACAGGTGCCAGTATCAACACAACCACACTCTCACAGGAACGCATACACATTGACACACATGGCAGGGCCAGGAATACAACTCATCACTAGTCAGATTACCACAACACATTACTATGCAGATATCACATGCACCACAGGGGTCATACAGAGGTTACATGGACAAAGGGTATGTGGAGGTGTCTGACATTGGACAGTATGCTTCAGTATGCCAATGGGGGTTGTAGTGAGTGTGAATGTGATCATACACATCATACAACACACACGCACAGGGTGCCAGTACTGACATGCATGGGTGCATTGCTTCACGGGTGTGTAGTGGTCGACTGTGTCAGGCAGCTATACAAGGCTGGGTGATGGGTATACCTTGGCATCAGCCCACATGACAATGGTCTGCATTGTGGCTCAGAGGTATAGTTTCTGGATTTGCCCATGCAGGTGGGTATTTTATTTGCCATCCAGTCACCTGGGTGACTATTAGGTGTGGCCAATGCTGTGCATTGCTTGCCATGTATGTGTTCCTCAGTCTATGACATGGACTGTGTCTGGGATGTGCACACCTCCCACATGCATGGTGGTGGGGTAGCCATACTTTACAAGTCTACCCTATCTGTCAGCATAGACACCCAACAACCACCCCAGTTCAATAATGCTAAAATTCTTATCTCAAAACTACAGATTAACAAAAACAAAAATGTAAACATTGTCTGTGTCTACATTCCCCCAGGTAGGAACATAGAAACCTTTGAAGACTTCTTATATTGGTTATCCAATAACTACCCCCAAGAAACAATTGTTCTTGGGATTTCAACATTGACTGGAACACTTGCTCTTGTGAAATCCCACAACCCCCATAAACCTCTATGGATTTACTCAAATCATAACCTCCCCCACCAGGACAGGAAAACCCAATAACAAGGAAAGTACCCTAGACTGGATACTCATCAATACCCATCTTTAATCTTATAAATCAGGCACTTTCCCTGATGACCTAAGTGGCCACTGCCTCACCTATGTAATCATCCTCAAAGTAGACTGATCCTACCAACCAACCTATAGAATATTAAGAAACAAGAATAATTTTATTCTCACCAAGTTTCAAAATGAACTTAAGGCATGCAACTGGTCAGTACTAAAAGTCTCCCCCTAGATGAAGCAGTAGCATACTTTAACACCAAATGCCTTGCTATTCTTAACTCCCATGCTCCCAGCTGCTCTATTAGAACCAAAGTTAATATTGCACCATGGCTTTCTAAAGATACCAAAACCAAAATTTCACTCAGAAACAAAGTATGGGCCACCTACCAAAAAACAAAAGCCCCACTTGATCAACTAAGATTCAGACAGCTAAGGAATGACACCAAAAAAATCCATAACCTTAGACAAAAAGAATCACTATTATCTACTGCAAAAACACCAAAACAAACCTCAAAAGTTCTGGGCAGGAATAAACAAACTACTCCACCCAGGCCAAACTGCCACTCCACCCCCTCAGCTTCCCAACAAAAATCCCCAGTAGACATTGCTAATAACTTCAACAGCTTCTTCACAGAGACTATCCAGTCTCTACCCAGCCAACTCTGTACCAATGGCTCTAATTCTAATGTAGCCACACCCAGTACCCAAATATACTTTACCTTCCAACCTGTTCCTACTCAACTCATTCATGCCCTACTTAAGAAACTAAGACCCACCACCTTGGCTGCCAACCTCCTCCCAGCAGACTATCTACAAAAGACTGATGACGCCACAGCATACTCCATCTTAATCTTGATCAACAAAGCTATCTCTGAAGCTACTGTACCCACTATATGGAAAATCTCCCATGTCCATACCTCTCCATAAAGAAGGCAGTTCCACTGAACTGTCAAACTTTAGACCCATAGTTATTCTGTCACCTCTAGCTAAAATTATGGAGAAGTGTGTATACATACAGCTCATGCAGTAGCTCACACAGAACAAGCTGTTGTCCAACTTTCAGCACACCACAGTACTACTTCTGCCCTCCTCTCTTTCTTTAACGTCATTAACCACAACCACAATAATAACAAACTATCCTCAGCACTCCTTCTAGATCTATCCAAGGCTTTTGACATGGTTGACCACAAAATGCTTATAAATACCTTGAAGGCCTTCTCCTTAAACAGCTACGCACTCCAATGGTTTCAACTCTACCTGCCGGGCAGGCAACAGGCAGTCCTATAGCAGGGCAAGCTATCATCTTGTCTACCCATCACATTAGGAGTCCCTCAGGGCTCGATACCAGGACACTTTCTTTTCTCCATCTTTATCAATGACCTTCATTCATTTGATTTGTTCTGACACCTCACCAACTACTTTATTCACATTAACCCAAAATACCTTCAATACAGTGGAAAAATGGCTCTCCAGTCAACATCTAATCCTTAACCCTAACAAAACTAAGTTGCTCCTCTTCTCCCCCACATGCTGGTCCCCCCTGCCGTCCTTCAACATAACTGCTAGCAATGGCACTATCATCTCCCCAGAAGCCCAAACTAAACTACTGGGTGTCATAGTTGATAAGCTGAAGTTTGATGCACATATCAATCAAACTATCAAAACCATTAATAAAAAACTTGGATCTCTTTACAGAATCAAACCTTTCCTTACCCCACTTGCTAGAACTGCAATTGCCCATTCCCATCTGCTATAAACTCTTCTCTATGCCTCACCTCTATTCTCCAACTTATACAAAACAGATCTTAATAAACTATCATCCTGCTATAACCACATTGCCAAATTTGCTACTGGCACAGCCTACCGGACACACCACTGTCACAACCTAAATCACCTAGGATGGCTTGAACCGCCAAGTCTACTGCAGTTCAACCAGCTAATAGTGGCACACAAAGTCCTTTACCAACCAGAAAATACACCTGCACTAAAAATAGTATCAGCCCCTACACCAGCACCCTGCCACTGCGATCATCCACTAGACTCTCTGTTTGCCAACTCTGTTGGAAAATATGGAACAAACTCACAGCTGACTTGACCCTAGAACCCTTACTAACTCAATTCAAAAACAAACTCAAGAAATACTTCAAAACTCATTGGTTATGTCCTTGCACTAACCCAACTAGTGACCTCTCTATTTCTTAGGTGCCTTACCTTCAACTACTTCTAACTTTTTTCTACCACTCCATTTCAGGAAGGGTCAATTGTATAACTGCTGCTCAATGTGTCTTAAACCTGAATGTAATGTTATGTATGTTTAACTTTGAAAATAATGTTATGTTTTGTAAAGTGTTTTATAATAAGTTAGTACTATATGTGCTAAATGCTGGTATTGCTTATGATTATAATCTGTTTGAAACTAGCATTTACTAAATGTTCAATGTGAATTATTATCTTGGAGATTTTCTCCACAGGCCTCCGCTGAAAATGGACATGTATCCAGTCGGACTATCCCAGTCAACAAAAGTAAAATAAATAAATAAATAATGTACAGTGACATGTGGAACTGTACTTGGGGTGTCTGGCCCATGTTGTGTACACAGATTATCATCAGATGTGCCAGTTCTGGTCTCATGTGGTGGGAACTGGTAATGAACAGCAGGTTTGTCCTGCACCTACATTGATAGCATGATAGCGGCATTCCCTGGTGTCAGTGGCATCTGTCCATACAGGGCATGTTTTCAGGCATGGTGTGTCCTTTGTGGATCACATTTGATGGCACCACAGGTGTCGCAGGTGTCCAGTGGGGAGCATGGTGAATGTGCACTGTCGGCATGTACATGCCTACTGGACAGATGGACAGGGTGCCATGCCCTCTGTAGCCCTCTGCAATCACACCATGGTTACTATCAGTGGGCAATATGCAGGGTACTACCAACATAGTGGCTGTTGTCTAGGTAAGTGTGTGTGTGTGTGTATGAGACATGGGTTGAGAGTGTTCTCTGGGTAATACTGGGGTTGCTAACTTTGTTTGCCTGGCCTTGATGTAACATGCAGAGGTATGGATTTTCACCCCAGCCTCTTGGCTGTTTCACATCTGTTATCCCTGTATGGTGGACATTTTGATATATACTAAGGCCACCATATAAGAAATTTGTAAAACCTGCTTCACATTGAGCCCAGTTGTTACACTGTCACAACCACCTCCACACAGGATATAAGTTACAAACACAGACACACACATACACCTGTCATGTCTGGGATTAGAACTCCTACCTAACTAGTTTATTACGCTACAGCACTATGCAGTTATGGGACATGCCATGGAGATCAGTGGAGTACTCCTTTCTAAAAGGTGTATTTCACAATGAATGTCATCAGCAGGATTGCCTAAGTAGGGCATTGGAATTGTAGTGAGTGTGGCTAGGCTAAAATGCATTGCTCCCTACACAGACATTGAAACACACACAAAACATCCTCAATCACCATGTGTGGGGATAGCCTCCTACCAGAGTTCTATATCACACTACAGTATGAAGCTGTTATAGGATGCATCATGGGGATTACTGGAGCACTCCTTCCTCAAAGTTGTATTTCACAATGAATGACATCAGCAGGATTGCCAAAGTAGGGGATTTGAATTGTAGTGAGTGTGGCTAGGCTAAAATGCATTGCTCCCTACACAGACATTGAAACAAATACAAAGCATCCACAACCACCATGTGTGGGGATAGAACCCCTACCAGAGTGTTATATCACACTACATCATGAAGCGGTTATAGGACACACCACAGGGATTACTGAAGTATTTCTTCCCCGAAGGTGTATTTCACAATGAATGACATCAGCAGGATTGCCAAAGTAGGGCATTTGAATTGTAGTGAGTGTGGCTAGGCTAAAATGCAGTGTTCCCTACACAGACAGAGACACACACAGTTGCCATGTCTGGGATTAGAACTCCTACCTAACTAGTTTGTCACACTACAGGTGTATTTCACAGTGTATGACATCAGTAGCCTTGACAAAGTAGGGCATTTGAATTGTAGTGAGTGTGACTAGCCTAAAATTCATTTCTTTCTACACACACACACACACACACACACACACACACACACACACACACACACACACACACACACACAGTTGCCATGTCTGGGATTAGAACTCCTACCTAACTAGTTTATCAGAGTACACCAGTACACGGTTATAGGACTGGCCATGGAGATTACTAGGCTACCACTTTCCAAAAGGTGTATTTCACAGTGTATAACATCAGCAGCCTTGACAAAGTAGGGCATTTGAATTATAGTGAGTGTGACTAGCCTAAAATGCATTGTTTTCTACACCGACACACACACACACACACACACACACACACACACACACACACACACACACACACACACACACACACACACACACACACACATACACACACACAAACACTTGCCATGTCTGGGATTATGACTCCTACCTAACTAGTTTATCACACTACAGCAGTATGCAGTTATATGAAGCACCACAAAGATTACTGGCCTACACCTTTCACAAGGGTGTATTTCAAAGTGGATGACCTCAGCAGGCTTGTCATAGTATGGCTATGGGGAGGACAGTGTGTGTGTGCATGGGCCATAACCCATTCATCTAGAGGTTGACACACCACATGCGGGCACACACAGGGTTATATTCTACAGGTACATGTATACAGCTGCTAGATGACTACTTCCTTGTACAGTCATGTTGCACAGATAGCACTTACACCACATAGTCCATAATGCTGACAGATACCAGTGGATAAGGTCTACAGTGAGTGACATCTGAACCTGATGTGGTTGTAGCCATTTAGCTGTGTGCTGGGTGGGAGAGGTCTCATAATGGATGGCCCCTTGTGACAGTTACTCTCTTCTACACATCTGTGTATGTCTACTTTTGGTTATTATAGTGTGTTGTCCTTGGATATATGCCTGTATTCCTATCCAGTGTGTGTGCAAAGCATGAGTGCTGCATACTGAGGAGTGTCTGTACTAACATCTGCAACTGGCAGATATGTCTGGTCCACTGTTGTTTGCAGACATAGCCTTCATTTGTTTAAGTGTTTGAGCATGCCCAGTATGCCCTTCTGTATTGACTGTGTGGATCAATTCCAGGTAGTTTGTACTGCAGTGCAGACCTTTGTGTTGCACACCTATAGGTAGCATACTGTTTCTGCAGGGTATCCGTCGATCATTTGGCAATATGGGGACAAACTGTGCAGGGAATAGTGTGTATTGTAGGTGATTGTTTTTGTGCTGTTTCAGCTGCATGGTACTGCTGTTAGCAGAGATATTCAGACATGTGCACTGTTATACACAGTGATGTTTTCTGTCCTCATGTACTATCAGGTGGATATTCTTGCTCACAGTGATGACTTGGGGGACAAGGGTGACTGCAGCTGTGTCCGAGATTGTGGGAAGACACCTACGTGTTCATGGTAAGTTATGCCATTTTGGAGGGGGAGCTGCATACACTTGGTGTTGGGTTTGTGTATCCAGTTCAGCACCTTGGTACAGTGCTGGCAGAGGATTCCATACTTGTCTGCCAATCAACATGACAGTATGGCCTTATCTTGCTGTGGCAATGCCTCACAGCTGTACAGATTTGCACACAGGTTATCCAGAGGCAGGGGCCATGGGTCAGAACATTTACAATATTTTGATGTATGGGCAGGTGTGTAGTCACCCATTTATGTGTTTTCAGCCAGGGATAGTGTGTGCACACAGCTTGGAGTCAGACCCAGCACATTTCATGCTGCCCATGCTCCCATACCCCCCTCTGTTATTCTAACCTCTTCCATACATTATGCATACATTCCCTGATACTTTCCCTAAGGGTATCACCACATCACAGGTGTGTGTTAGTGTTGGTTTACAGTTCATGCAGTGGGATATGATGGACATGTTACTGTGGTTTGTCCACATGGCCTTGCATATGGCTTATGTGGAGTGTGTTATGTTGTTATTTAGGTGTCCATGACATAACATGCATTGGCAGAACGTGTGAGACATGAGCCTTTGGCAGGTGCCTGTGGGGCATTAGGTGTTGGTGCAGGCCAGATGTGGCTGGCCGTTGCATTCTGTCAGTCCTAAGGTCCCAGACCACCATACAGTATATTCCCCTGGGGTGACAGCGTAGGTGTGATAGTTGTACATGCCAATATCTTCTATCAGTCTTGATCAGGTGATGTGAATGCTGGCAGGGTGCTACCTACAGCTGGGGACACACCTGCACAGGACACCTGCACTGCATGTTGCAGTCTTCCGCTATTGCCATATACAGGTGTGGTCTTACTGTATCCATTCTCCACAGCAGGGATATTGCCAGATAGGTGTCTGTGGGTGGTGTTTGCGTGGCTGGGTGCATTTGTGCTATGGACACTACTTGCATCTGACACACAGATATGCATGGGGCATTACAGTTATGCTGGCATGTACAGGTACATCAGCTGATTCCCAATACATCAGTCCTACCTCCTTTGTGATCTGCAAGTGTTCAGGCAGACATCACCAGTACCCTACTACATGTCCAGTCACTGTGATGCATAACTATATGTACAAATCCAAGGGTGCCTCCATTTCACAGTGACACAATATATACTGTATGTCTTGGGTACTTTCCCCTGTGTACTGCTTGTATATCTAGCCCAACAGCCATGCCATGTCAGTCTTTCAGATGATTACACATATTACCACCAAGCATTTACAATGGCTTACTGCTAGCATGTGCTATACTGGTGGGGATTGTCTTTGGCACTGCAGTCATGAGGGCTTGTCCCTGTCATCAGCAGTAGTGGGCAATGGCCACCAGGTCTTACCTCAACATGCATACATACTGACCACTCTCACACATTACGAAACACATACCATCCTAACACACTACTACATTTCTACATAGGATTGTGGGGGGGGGCACCTGACTGTTTCTACATTTCTACACCAATTTAGGGGGGGCAACACCTGACTGTTACCACATTTCTATGCTGGATTGGGGGTAGGGGCACACCTGACTGTTTCTACATGTCTACATGGGAGTGGGGTGCTCACCTGACTGTTACTACATTTCTACATAGAGTTGTGAGGGGGGACACCTGACTGTTTTTACATTTCTACACAGGATTGGGAGGGCACACCTGACTGTTACTACATTTCTACACAGGATTAGGGGGACACACAGCTAACTGTTTCTACATGTCTACATGGGAGTGGGGGGCACACCTGACTGTTACTACATGTCTACATAGGGTTGTGGGGGGACACACCTGACTGTTTTTACATTTCTACACAGGATTGGGGGGGCACACCTGGCTGTTACTACATTTCTACATAGGATGGGGGGCACAGCTGGCACTTGTACACATTTGCTATGACTGTACTGGTATGTCAGGCACTCCATTTCATTCTGTATTCTAAGCTATCATACTGACTAGAGGCATATCAGTGTACTGCAGGTCTTCACTTTGGTTGCCCTACATATTATTGTCTGACTTCCTACCCTTCAGAACTAACATCCCACTGCCTGACCTGCTGTAGTCTGTCTGTGTAGGCCTGGGTGGGAGGTTACCCATAGGCATCATTCAGAGGCCATAGCACAGGCTCTGTTTGGGTTTGTCTACACCTGTCCTGCTGGCTGTGACTGTTGTTGGTTATGTGAACCTCCGTGACTGGCATGTGTGAGTCATATGGACACACATGTCACCAAGCACATTTCCTGCAGTGGGTTTTGTCACCCTGTGTAGTACTGGCTACTATGGGTACTCCAGTATGTGGTACAGATGTCATGGTGCCACTGTGGGTGTCTAGTATCTGCTGGCATCCCAGCTACCCAATTCCCTTGCATGCTCACATCCATACCATAGATACAGGTAACAACACATTCTACTCCATGTGGCAATTGGTAGGTTGATTGACTTACCTTGTGGGTGTGCCAGGATTGAGGATGGTGCTGGAGGGCTGCCTATGTCAGATGCACATAGTACACTCCCTATACATGTTTGAGCACAGGTAGTGTCATGTTTGGCATCCCTTTTACTGTATGTGCGAGTCAGAGTGAGATGTCATTCCCTGGGTCCCTACTGTGTCAGTGTATGTGCTATGCATTGCCTCTTTGTCAAGGCAGGGCATACTGGGCACACCTCCATCTGCCTACTGGGGCATGCTGAGGTTGTTCCTCCTCTGACTCACTCTGTGCCTGTGCAGGCCTTGGCATTGGTGAGGGGCTGTGTGGCCCTTCCCCGTGCTTTCCTGCTGCAGCTGTTTCCTCAGGATCATATTGTGTAGCATGGTCCATACCATAACAATTTGAGTACATGTAACTGGTGAGTACTGCAAAGCTCCACCAGATGTGTCCAGACACTGGAACCATGACTTGAGCATCCCAAACACACACTCTATTATATGTCTGGTCTGTGCATGCGCCTCATTATGATGTTCTTGTTCAGGTGTGTGTGCATTTCTGATGGGTGTCATCAGCCATGGCTCCAGTGTGTAACCAGCATTCCCCACTAGGTGACCATAGGGGGTGGCCCCACTAGCAAATCTCTGGTACAGCTGTGTCAAATGCCAAATGTGGAAACTGTGATAGCTTGCAGGGCAGCCAGCACACAGATTCATTATAATGCCCAGGGCATTGCACACGACCTGGTAGTTGATGGAGGGGAGGCCCCTGCGGTTGATGTAGGCCCTACCTTGATCACTGGGTGGTGCCTTGATGCATATGTGCATGCAGTCTATAGCACCCACTACCTCAGGGTATTCTGCTATTTGGTGGAAGAGATGCATATTGCTGGCCAACACCTCACGGGTGTTGAGGAAATATACGTGCTCAGTGACATGTGCTGACATGACATCCAGGAACTGGTGGAATACTCTGGATGCTGATGCATATGAGATCCCCATGATATCCTCATTTGAGCTTTGGGAGATACCTGTGGCTAGTATTCCTAGGCCTATACATACCTTGGTATCCAGTGGGCTGGGTTCCCCTCTGTCAGTTCGGTGTGTCATGTGTGGCTGGCACAGCTCAACAATTTGCTGTATGAGGTCCATGTCCACCCTATAGTGCTCCACTATCTCCAGCTCATGTAGCCCCTGGTAGGTTACCCTGGGTCTGTACACTCTTATCTGTCTCCTCACTGTGAGTTGATCGGCAGCATTCACATTCTCACCACCCTCAGCCTCTTGCACATGTTATTCTATGTTGCCTGCTGCAGCGCCTATCATTTTGTAGTTTTGTTTGTTAAAAGTTCCCTGCTTGTATACACCGGTGGTGTAGAGTATGGAAAAACCAGAGGGGAAGGTGTTTGCATAGTTTATAGTAGTGTTCTGGGCTGGGCTGGTCTGCTGCCTGTGTAATTGGCTGATTCTGATACATTTCACCTGTCAGCTTTGCTAGTTCTCCTTGATTACCTTCCTAATGATGTTTTCCCTTCCCATTGCCTTTCTGTTTAAGCCCGGGGGCGCGCAGCACAAACACAGTGCTCAAATGCGACAGAGCTGCTATTTCCTGGTTTAACCTTTTTTTTTCCTTTAATACCCAGTGCATGGCGCGCACATCCACTTAGGCAATGTAAAGAGTGCTAGGCAGACTCAGACACATCCCCTTGCTTAGCTGTGCTTAGCTTGGAGCAAACTTGAGCCACAGGGCTCCAGTCCACTTACAGTATGCCTGACACCACCCCTATGATGTCAGCTAACTCCTAGGCATGCACCAAGTTATTCCTGCTCTTACACTGTTGGGATCTGGCTAGCATGCTGGGGAAAACTGGGATTCACTATTATTCCCCTCATTTACATAGGATTTCCTGCTGATGCATTGTTACATGTCTTACACTGAGCCTCCCCCCTTAGCAACCACTACTCACTAGCCATGTTGTTTTCTGCCTGCCATTGACTTTAATGGTAGAATAGTGATTTTAGTTAGAATGCTTATTTAGGTTTATTTTCTTATTTTTCCCCGATCCCGTTTGCGCGCCGCTGCCCTACGCTTAAACAGCCGAGATTGGCTAAAAAAAAATAAAAGTTGATTTTTTTATTATTTAAGCTGTTTTCAATGCCAGTGGCCTTATACTTGGCCATTAGGATGCTTCTTGACTGATATGCAGCCTTTATTTGGAGCTGTCACGGCTCCGTTTTGGATTTTTCAGAAATGTACTCAGTTACTAACTGAGTACATTTCTGCAGATTACACTAGTCCTGTACGGCTGGTTTCAAGCTTCCTGGATCGCAAATTCATCTCATTTGCATGGATTTCTCCTGCAAATGGGGTGATTTGCATACAGGGGCTTAGTCCGTGCAGGACTTGTACAGGAGCGCTCGTGCACATTCCTGCAGGCTATTCCTGGATCGCACTGCAGACATATTGCCTGCTAGAGCATGCAGAATCTGGGGGTATGTCTATATACACATATATATATATATATATATATATATATATATATATATATATATATATATATATATATATAGATCTAGTTTAGAAGCACAAAGGTTTAAAACTTCAAACTGCAAATGGTTGAGAACATAAGATCAAAGTTTTGAAACTTTGAACCTGTAATAAAAAAAAATTAAAACACTTTTTTTTTATGTTTTTGGGATGGCAAGCCCCCTTCACCCCCCACATCCCCTGCTAAATAAATATACCAACTCTGAGATTGCACTACATTGAGGAAAACAGTAAATTTCCAGTTCCACACTATACTGCGATCTCCATTCAAAAAGTTCGAAGTTTCAAAACTTTGATCTTATTGTCTTGACTATTTGCAGTTCAAAGTTTTGAAATTTCGGGCTTATGAAGGGACTCCATATAGATATGTGTGTGTGTGTGTGTGTGTGTGTGTGTGTGTGTGTGTGTGTGTGTGTGTGTGTGTGTGTGTGTGTGTGTGTGTGTGTGTGTGTGTGTGTGTGTGTGTGTGTGTGTGTCTATGTATATATAAATGGGTGCAGTTGAATAGTTAGTCAACAGAGTTTAGATCTATGGAAAGTGATCAGTATGTTGAACAATGCTCATCTCTCTCTCTCTCTCTCTCTGTATATATATATATATATATATATATATATATATATATATATATCTATATATATATATATATATATATATATATAGATATAGATATAGATATATATAGATATAGATATATACCTATATATGTATTGGTACAGTTCACTCTGTTGAATATTCAGTTTGTCAAGTTTACTTCTGTGGAAAGTAATGGAAAGCACTCTTTCCAAGTGCCGAAGATATCAAATGGAGGAAGATGAAGTGCTTGTGTTTGCAGTAAGTGGGAATCCTACCTCTCAATTGTACAGATTTTCACAGAATGTCCAGATTTTTACCTCACATTTTTGGCCTGTTTTTCATAAAATTGTGTTTTTCTGGCAAATTATTGGTAAGGCATTAAAAATTGAAGACAGAAAATAATGACAGACACTTGCGTTTCAGACTTCATGCCCTTCAGAAATTTCATGCTAAAGCTAAACTTGTTATTCTATTAACTTTCTAAGTTTGTAAGAGCAATGTTTAAAAGTTGTCTCTATTTTTGGGCATCTGTGCCCCCACTATTCATGGCTTTGTTCAGATTTCTTGTCTAAAGGGTTGAGAGGTATGGTGGGATTGTATTTTAATGGCAACATTTTTGGATATTAGAAACATGTTGTCATTAGCAGCAAGAGTGCGTGTGCAAGTAATTGTGAGTTAGGATTAGAGTAAGAACTAGGGAAGAGGATAGATTTAATGTTGAGCATGTGTGCTTGTATATGCGCTGCTTATGTGAGTATCTTATTTAGTGGTACTCTTGGGAAAAGGTTTTTGCCTAAGGTATGGTGTAAGGTTGGAGTTAGGGCATGGGGACAGAGTTAGGTTTAGCACACATTACTAAGGATGGGCAGGGGGCAAAACAAAAGGAGGCTATTTGTTCTTGGTTTGCAATCAGCTGTAGGTTTGATCATTTTTATGTTTTCAGTATGAATGTATACTTTCAACATGCCAGCAGTGGTACTGATCTGTGTTTTGATGCTTATGCACATTGATATGGTGAAATAAACTCATATATTCCATGCAAATACAATTGCCTCTTGACCATACATACCTGCTTTTTAGCAAGGTCTTTTTTAAGAACTTTTTATAGCTGTTGTTCAGCAGTTAACATATTGCTTGTCTATAATGCAATGTTTACAGAGAAGTACTCAGAGAGTCAGAAATGCCACAGCCACAAACCCAACTAAATCAGCACTATTTACACTGCATGCGTGATGCGAATCTGTGTTAATTACACATGCATACAACCAGGCCAACGTGCACAATGGGCAGCTTCTTGCAATGACTGCAACACAACACTGTGGCTATATCATGTAACATGACAAGGATTTTTATTCATTTGTGCCACTGATCACAGAGTACCACATCTCTGTGATTATGTATGACAATCAACACTGCTCTCTGCTAACTATCATACAATGTGTGACTGCAGAAAGATGCTTTTTCTGTAAGCCTTTTGAGAGCATTTGTGTGTGCATTCTGTTCATCTATTTTTAACCAGATTACATTGTGGAAAGGGAGTATAGGACAGAGATGAAAATGGGATTGAAGCAGATGGTAGAACACAAAGTGAACAAATAACGAATGAGCAGGATGGATATGTGGTAGGAGCTTATCTGTCAACATCTTTGTTCAACAATGATAGATGAATTCTTAAATTTGGTTAAAATGTTTCATTTCAGGGAAGTGGAACAGATAATAACAAGAAAAGTGAAACATGCCTGAAAGGATTTGAACCCATGCCTTTAGCCACTGCTATGTTCTCACCCTGAGCATTAGCAAGCCACACCACAAAATTCTTCATAGGGAAGGTGTCAGTATAGTACATTTTAAAAACTAAGAAAAGGCAAACTAATAAAAATAAAAGACGGGTGCAACAGCAGCCAGAAAAGTTTATTTAACAAGTATTTTAAAGCGCTTTTTCGTCAGCATTAATAGCTGACTTCCTCAGAAATAACAATGAATGAACTACAACAAAATATTTAAAAAGTTTCAAATTAGGTGCCAATTGATATGTAAAATGCTGAACAACCTTCACAGACAATTTAAAGAGACATTCCCAATTCATTTGACATTATATTGGGAATGTATAATACCTAACAATAACACATAAAATAACAGTTATTTAAAAATGAATTCTAAAAAACATTATTAAATTAATTGATCAAGCATTAATGTGTAACATTATAATACTTATAAAATTATTAATAAATATGAATTTATGAACAAATAACCAATAAATGAATCATCAGCATAAACCTAAGATGAACTCAACTGTAAACATTATTATAGTCAATGAACAAAGTTAAATGTAATCAATAAAGGGTACATGTTACCAGGGCTAAAATCTAAAAAAAATCATCTCTTAAGACTGTTCAGTTTTAATAAGCTTGAAATTGAACACGAGTCATTAATTCCTGGATAACTATATGCATTTAGCCTAACTTGCCAAATGAACTCAGCCTCTTCCAACTTGAGAAGTCTAGGTCCCCCTCTACTATCACAACTGACCTGACCTATAACTAAGAATTTAAATGTGTGATTATTAAATACAGAAGTGTGTTTAGCTAGAGCATTGTCAAGTTTAGACTTTTTCATAGCATAAAGGTGCTCATATATTCTATCCCTAAGTCTCCTTTCGGTCTTACCAATATACAAGACCGGACATAATGTACATCTAGCTAGATAAATAACAAAAGTGGAATTACAGGTGGATTTATATTTTAATTTATAAGAAATACCGTTTAGCTCGAAACAAGTTGCTTCTTCCACGTATCTACAACAATTACAGTTTTGACACTTCGACATGCCTGCATTATGAACTACTAAGGATTTATTACTCTCCAACACAGATTTTATATTCTTCCCTTTCCTAAAGGAGACTTTTGGTCTATCGCCTAATTTTTTAAAAATTGTGGGATACATTTTAAACAATTCCCAATTCTTATTAATTATATCAAAACAAATGTTACTTCCCGTACTAAATGTTGTAATAAAGAAAGTTGTCTTTATA
Organism: Protopterus annectens; assembly: GCF_019279795.1. Lineage (NCBI taxonomy): Eukaryota > Metazoa > Chordata > Ceratodontiformes > Protopteridae > Protopterus > Protopterus annectens. The sequence continues at coordinate 164,946,742 of NC_056733.1, forward strand.
TTATCTGTACAAGTAACTGTTATTTCCTCTATTTCGTGTGTACTACTGTTATTAAGATCAGTCACATGATCAGGGGCATCTGGGGTCATGTTGTTACTAACTGGAAGTAGTTGTTGGTAAATATTCTGTCTTCTTTTATCCATAGTTTCCTGTATTAGGTTATCCAAGAGAACTTCAGGATAACCTCATGATAGAAACATATTTTTGAGGACAACACATTCATCAAAAAAATCGTCGTCCAAACTGACCATCCTAGCAGCTCTTACTAATTGGCCTTTGACAGCCGACTTTTTCTGAGAAAAAGGGTGACAGCTAGTAAAATGTAAAAAGGTGCTTGAGTAAGTTTTCTTACGAAATATCCTTGCAGTATAATAATTGTACTCATAATTCGTACTTAAGAGTACGTCAAGGTAGGCAATGCTGTCAGTCCCAAATGAATGTGTGAACTCTAAAAAATTAGTAGTATTATTAAAATATTGTAAAATCGATTTACTTGTATCAATGCTTGCATTAATCAAAATAAAAATATCATCAAGGAATCTAGTATAATACATGAACTTGTCAAGATAAAGATTATTGTTGGAAAATACAAATTCAGATTCCCAGTATACCATGACTAAATTGGCTATACTTCCACCACAAGGAGACCCCATTGCCACTCCCACTTTCTGTAAAAAGAAGTCATTATGGGACATAAAAAAGTTATAAGAAAGGACGAGGTCACTAAGCACAGATACAAGGTGAATATCCCTGTCGGGAGCATTGTGTTTCTTTAAAGCAAGGGTCACCCATTCAAGTGCAATGTTGTGTGGTATACTACTGTACAAATCTCTCACATCTATAGTTAAAAAATTAAAGTGAGGGTTGTAAGTAACAGATCTTATATTTTCAAGGAATGTCCATGAATCTTTACATATCTGGGCTTCCTTTACTACATATTTCTGTAGTATACTATCCACTACCTTAGCGCAAGAATAAGTAGGCGACCCCCTGCTATCAACCAACAGTCTAAGTGGGGGATTATCAATACACTTATGTATTTTTGGAATCCCAAAAATGCATGGGTATCTTGGAAATTACATAGTTAGATAACCATACATTTTTTGGTCGATTCTACTTTCAATGTATAACTCCTCAATACAGTCCTTAATTAACTTATAAGCCCTATTGACTTCTGATCTTGAACTAGATTTGTATGTGTCAGAGTGTAGTATTTCATCCATATGGTTCTGATAATCAGCTGTACTAAATACAACCAACCCACCTCCCTTATCTGGTTTACAAAACCTAAGGTTTTGAGATTTGAAAAACTGTAAGTACTCAACTTCTGTCATATTCAAATTACATTTTAAAGCGCTTTAAAATACTTGTTAAATAAACTTTTCTGGCTGCTATTGCACCCATATTTTATTTATAATGCATTTTAGGTTAATGGAACATGTGAAAGCAAGAAAAGAGAGCTATACCTGAATGCATTTGAAGCCATGTTTTGTCGTTGATTTTCCTTGAACAACACCATTAGCGATGGCATGCCACAGAAGCAATCAGAGGGATATTTTCTAAAAAACATATTTCATACTTATACTCATGATAGCAAAAGAACGAGAAATGCACGTGAATGGGTTTGAACTCCTGCCTTTGTCACTGACAGTTTGTAAACTAGTGCATTAATACAGTATGTCACAGGCACACTGTATTAATACAGTATGCCACAGGCATACTTCTTTGAAAGGTTGCTGAAAGACATGTTTCAAGGAAGGAAACTCATAATGGCAAGAAAACAGAAATACCCTTGAATGGATTTGAACCCTTGTCATTCTGAATGTTCATGCATTAACCAGTAAAGCCAATGAAGAACTAACCTAAAGAGAAGATATCAGAAAACACACATTACAAGGGAATATTAGAACATTATTGACTGAAAATTGAACATTGTTAAACAATATACAACTATCAGGAGATTAAAAATATTGACAATGTACACATCTCTGCATGGGTGCACTTAGCCATAGAAGATGTTACATGCATGCATTATGTTTAACATATTTCAAATTTGTTTGGCAAGACCTTAGTGCATGGCATGGCTTTTTTTGCAGACTGATAAAAGGTAGAAATCAACATGTTTGAACTCTTGCCTTTCTATTTAGTATTCTCCAGATAGTGTATCAGCAAGTGAAGCCATACAAGAACATTTAGGGAAAGTGTCAGAAAACACATTTTAATGGAATTTTACAATAGTGCTAAAGCCTGAAAACTAAAAATTGTAAAAAAATATATACAAAAATCATGGATTAAAATCCTCTACCCACTGTATTGGCAATGCACACATCACTGCATGGATACAATCAGCCATGGAAGCTGGTATATACACATATTAAGTCTACCTTATTTCATATTTGCATGGTAAGTTATTAGCACTTTATATTTTTGCCATAAGATGAAAAATATATATTTCTGACCAGGTTTAAGGCTGAAAAGGGTCTAGGACAGGCATAAAAAAGGGAATCAAGCTGGGGGTAAAACACAGGATGAGGAAAACTGGTTGATCAGAATGGAGGTGAAAGAAGAAGAAGAAGAAAGATAGACATCAATTGATTTAACCTATGCCTTTTATAGTGGTATTTCCTATTGCAGTGCATTAGCAAGGGGAGCCACTGAAGGTATCTGTAAGGGATCATAAACAAGGTATACATCAGAAAAATGTAACATATTCGCAAACTGGAAATTGAATGGTATAAAATACCATACACATCCCACCAAACACCAAACTCAGTACATTGACACAGTTTAAGTAATTTAATGAGCACACTGGGCCATGGAAACAGTTGGAATAAAAGTATTCATTTAACTGCATTATATACTTGCCTACAAAAATGCATCTGTACTTATCTCATTTGTGTGACCAATGACAATTTTTTTTGGACATGTCATGGATTTTTCTTTATTTTTCCCATGGGACAAGACTTACCATTTCTCCATGGTTATATATGGCTATTGATACTGCTGTCTGCCAACTGTCCTGCAACATCTGATTTTGATTTATAAACCTTTTGTGGGTTACAGATTGGAAAATGGTGCATAGGACAGAAATGAAAAGAAGAAGCAAGCAGTGTGTAGAATACAAGGTGAGCAAATTAGGAATGAGCAAGATGGAAGTGGTATAGGAGTTAAACTCTCAGCTTCTTAGTTCAATAATCCTGGTAACCTACAACAATATTTGCAATTATTTATTGACTCTAATTTCCAATAATTTGTCAGACAACCATACTTATACTTTTTAGGCTGAATATCTCTTGCCAGTCATTTACATTAATAAAATATCTGAAAGGTTGAGAATTATGGGTTGGAGTATTTTTGTGGGAGAAGTATCCTTTTCTGTTGTTGAGATGAGAAAGTCAAGGAAGGAAATCAGGGAAATAAGAGGTGGTTGAGAGGTGGAGGGTTGGTCACAGGGCAAGATGACATGACTGACAGGGTGTGAGGTAACACAATGAGCAAGGGGAACAGAATAGATGAGGAGATATCAGAAACAGAGGAATGACAATGGTAAAGGGAGTACTGCACCACATAGAAGGATGGCAATAGACATAAAAGGAAGAGAACACCCCATTTGAGGATAGGCTTGTGTGTTCAGAGATTTAGCCTCTGCCAGCTTAGGCCCAGTGAGAGATTTCTCACCTCCCTGGGAAATATTGTGTTCTGACTCAGAAGCTGAAAACACTGCTGGGCAAGAATGTGACTCAATGAGTCACTGGAGCTAGATCTCCATATGGTCAATAATTGCATCCAACCTCTTGTCTATTATCTCCCTCACAAGTTCTGCCGATTCATGACAGATGACAAAAGTGTCATCTCCTCTTGCACTATTACTGGCAGGTACCCCTGTACCACTACTCACTGCAGGGGTATTTGAAGCAGGTGGTGCATCTAGGGAAGGAGATGTGCAGGCAACTGTGGCAAGCTGGGACCCAAATGTGCTTGCTGCCTCAGGTGGTGGTGGTGGCTGTGGAGATGGTGGTGAAGTTGCTGCTGCCACCTATGGAGCGATGACAGGCAATGCTGGTGTGGTCATTGCAGGCTGTTCTGCTGCTTATAATAGTAACAGAAATTAAAATAAAATAACATAAATGTATGAAAGAGAAAGGATAGCAACAAAATGGTGGGGGAAGAGACATGCAAAAACAAATAAATTCCATTCTTAATTAGGTTGATACTCATACAATGATGTATAATAACATTTTAATGTTAGGACTTACCCAAGTAAGTCTTCAACCTGTTTTCTGAGTATTACATTTGTGGGAAGTCTAAGCCAAAAAACATCCTTACATGCAGTCAGACATAAAAACATAGTAACTGCAGGAGCTATTTTTCAGGACAACACATCTGTGCTTCTGTCCAGTAATACTATTTCAGTTTTAACAATAATACACCTGTACATATACATGATAAATAAGCTGAACACAAAATAAATGTGTTAAGCACAGCTGGTAGGCAAGGGACAGATATGTTTAATGTACATTGTGAAATGCTCAGTCAAGTAATAATTATGAATACTGCATATATGGCCCTTGTAATGGTGCATTGATATTAGTAAGATGACACATAAACCCTATCATGACAATAGAAACTTCTTTGTGGGGGAGGGGATTAATCCTGCAGCCATCCTAACAATCTCAGTGCACATAGACTTAACATGATGAGACAGTTGTCCATCTATACAGAGGGAAGACATGCAGAAGTACAATTCTAATATTCCACAGTCATACTAATTATATTAAGGTACACCATTACTGACAGATGTGGTACTGCTGTATAAAAGTTATACAGAATCCCTGGACAATGTAAATATACAAGTCTGGAGACAGGGAACTTGCCACTGTTTAATGTAAAACAATAACAATCACAAACACGTTAAGTGCTTTCACCCAGGAATCTCCCGAGCTTCATCAGAACAATTAAGAAGTGCATAGCAGTTCTTTTATATTATGCTAATCATCTTCTCAACCAATCACATGGTCTCATTGATTTAATATAAGCACATATTTAACTCTTGCTAGTTCAAAAATTTTCCTTCCACTTACAAAACATCTATCAATCATTATAAAACTCTGTATAATATATCACAAACATAACTTTGTTAAATTTTTATACAAAACACTTAAAATCCATTGCTATATATAACATTTGGCATGGAGGAGGTATAAAATAATGCCTATAACTTAGCTGCCCTTAATTTAATGACATTATTAATACTGAAATGGTTGTTCAAACCTAGACCTTTTGTTGCGTCCAACTTTAACTGCCAGAAGTTCTTTGTGCTCAAGTTTGGTCTGTCATGGTCCACCCTTTAAATCTTGTTTGACTTGTTCTATTATGTAAAATTTAAACTTGCTGTCCTTACATTCCCTATGGTGTCTATATAGTGCATTGGTGCCCTTTTGCTGTGAAATGTCATACAGATGTTCATATATATGCCTTCTTATGGGTCTCTCTGTCTTGCCTATACAGAAACGGGCATTTTTCACAGATGGCAATATATACCACTCCTCTGCTATTACAATTACAATGCCCTTTGGCCACTATTTTGTACTTCCTTGCTGTAAGATGTAGACTTTCCTGCTCAAAAATATTACTACATTGGTTGCAAAATCCACATCTATATGTACCAATTTGTTTCTGAGTGGTATCTGATCTAACTTCTATTTTTTGTCCCTCTAACATCTCTTTTATATTCATATCCCTCTTCATAATAAATATCGAATGTGTAGGGATATATTTATTAATGTCTGTGTTGATAGTTAAAACCTTCCAGTATTTCTTGATAATATTCTCAGCTTCCCCTGAATAGGATGTAAATGTATGTATAAAAGCTAGCTTGTACATATTATCCAGTTCTTCTGTTTTATTCAGTGTGTTGACCTCCTTACTTATAATAGGTTGAAATTTCCCCTGTCTCTCTTTCTTCACCTCCCTTACTGATTTATTAATCAAGGGAGTTGGATATCCTCTTTCTGTAAATTATTTTTTCATTAATGTTACTTCCTCAAGGAATATCTCTTCTTCACTACACATTCTAGAAGCTCTGATGAGCTGCCCCTTAATAATGCCTTTTTACTGGTTGTATGGGTGTTCACTATCATAATGTAAGTAAGAATTCGAGTACGTATCCTTACGAAATAATCTAGATTGATATTTCCTAGCTTCCAAGTCTTTGTAAATGGTCACATCAATGTAATTGATTTTTTTCTTTGGAAGCATTAGAGGTAAATCTCACAAAGGTAGTTGTGTTATTAATATAGTTGAGGAACTTTTCAAGTTGTATATCTGTACCTTTCCAAAACAGACAAACATTGTCAAGAAATCTAGTGTACAATACTATATTGTCATTCCATTGTGTTTGAAAAATGTAATTTTTCTCCCACTAATACAATACTAGATTTACATATAAGGGGGCATAAGCAGCCCCCATTGCCACTCCTTTTTCTTGTTTGTAATATTCTCCATTGAAATACATGTAATTGTTCTAATTGCATAATTTCCATAAATTCCAAAATTAAATTATTTTGTTTGTTAGTTAGTCACACTCCAATAAAACCTCTTGGAACCAATCCAATCCCATGTCAAGTGGAATACTAGGAAATGAATCTATTATATCTATAGTCGTCAAAATTAAATCCTCTCCAAATTTGTCCTGGGTAATTTTGGTTAAAAAGTCCCAGGAATCCTTGGAGATGTGTTTCAAGGATGTTACAAACTTCTTCAGATTGTAATCTATGTATTTAGCAAGTGGTTCTAACTTAAAGCCTGGCCTAGCAACTATAGGCCAAAAAGGTGGTTTCTCAATATTTTTGTGTGTTTTAGGTATCCCAAATACAACAGGGATCCTAGGTCTATTCACTGTCAAAAAATCCAAAAGTTTCTTATCAATAGTGCCCTGTAAGAAATGGTCATTGATGTAAAAATCCACCTTTGAATAAGAAATAAAAATCTCATTTCTAGATACTACACTATATTTGTTCTCATCACTCAGAATGTTGAACATATTAGTGTCATAGTCAATAGTGTCCATGATAACTACCCCCCACCTTTATCATTTTTCATGATCCTGCAACCTCTTCTTTGTAACATGTTAACTAGTTCTCTATCTTTATATGTGAAGTTGCGGACTTGAGTTTTATTCATGTTTAACTTTCTAATTTCACTTTCCACTAGTTCTTCAAAAACCTTAAAAGTCGGGTTCGGGGGGGGAGACACTCTTCCTACTTAGGCAAGCATTATATAATTTATTACCTTTAAAAAAACAATTTAAATTAATTTTCCACAAAAACAATTTTAAGTCCACCAAGGTATTAACTACCCACAAAGGTCTAGTTGGAACATATTGAAAACCTTTTAAAAACAATTTGAAGTAATCTTGAAAAAAACATTCTCCAAGTAGAAACACAAACTGTATAAACCAACAATATGAAGTAATCCCCATTAATATTCATATCTTTGTAGTTGTATATGTGGAAATTACCTTGGCTGTTCAAAATATCTGAGTGTGATGTCTTTATGTTTTCTTCTATGAAACTAATGTCTAATTCCGTTGATTTTCCCTGTAAAATGTTGTTCTCCTGTAACTCCCTCTCCTCATTCCTCCCCTTGCTCTGCCCCTGTTGTAATAATTCCTGTATTTCCAGTTGCTGTTGTTTGTTCCTTGTTTCTGTGCTAGCATTTCGCTTCTCTGGAGGGCGGTGGTGTGACTAAAGGGTCTAAAGGGATCTCAGGATATTCTGTTTCTATTTGTTCTAATCCCAAATTTGCTTCCATCTAAATTTTCCTGCCTGTCTTGAATGTCAAACTTATCAGTTCTCCTAGGGGGTGGATACGCTCTACCTTCCCTATATTCATCCAGGTCCCTGTTAATTTTCCTCAACTTCCTTTTGAGTACATTGCGACTATGCATATCTATTTCTTTAAAAATATTAGTATATTTGGCTTTCTCTATTTCAAACATAAGATATGTTTTTAATCTAGCATGTAAATTGTTAACTTGTTTTAAAATATTTTCCCTTTGGTCACTGTAGTTTCTGACCATTAATTTCATCAGTTCAGTGGCAAAGTTATTAAATAGCTCTACCAATTCTTTGTGAAACAAACTGTTTGTTTCCACATTATTTGGGTATTTGACAAACCGGAGCCCTTTCAGGACTCTTCTAACAATAATGCATTCATTTAAATAATCAATTTCCATCTATAAAATTTTAAACAATAAAAGTTTGTTTTTAAATACCCCTAATGTGTCCACAAATGTCTCTGTCCTGGGCTGTTGTCGTTCTACAAAATTAAAACGATTACCAGATGATTTTTCAAAATCAAATTCAGAAATAAAGTTGTTAGTCAAATTTATTCCATTCCCAGACTCCAAATTGCTGCTTAATTCTTGTGACTGGTTAGGATGTGATGTCATTGCTTGTGTGCAAGGTGCCATTCCACCATTGCTGGTTCTCGTCGATGCCAATTGCATCCCCATAGACTGGTTCAGTCCTTCTCTGAATAATTGTTGCTGTTTTCCCGGGAAAATAATCTGGAAGAGTTCAACAAACTAGATTGCGTAGTAGCAATCTTTTTCACCAAGTCCAGTAACTGCATGAATTCACTCCTGGAAACTAGTGTACTGTCCAATTCCACATTGTTCTCACTCCTAGTATTAAAGAAAGAAGTGGTCTGCTCCTGCGTCTCTGAAATGGTATCATAAACCAAGAAAAAACAAAAGTAGTGAACACTAAATCCCTGGAAAATGTAAATACACAAGTCTGGAGCCACGGAACTTGCCACTCTTTAATGTAAAACAAAAAACAATCACAAACACGTTAAGCGCTTTCACCCTGGAATCTCCCGAGCATCATCAGAACAATTAAGAAGTGCATAGCAGTTCTTTTATATTATGCTAGTCATCTTCTCAACCAAATGGTCTCATTGATTTAATATAAGCACATATTTAACCCTTGCTAGTTCAAAAAATTTCCTTCCACTTACAAAACATCTATCAACCATTATAAAACTCTGTATAATATATCACAAACATAACTTAGTTAGAATTTTATACAAAACATTTAAAAACCATTGCTATATATAATATTTGGCATAGAGTAGGTATAAAAATAAATATCTAACATATATATATATATATATATATATATATATATATATATATATATATATATATATATAGGGTCTATATTATAGTATCGAAGTTTTTAAACTTCAAATGCTATAATATCGACCCGTTTTTGTCAAAAACTCAAAATAGCGAAGCCACGGAACTTCGAAATCTTACCTAGGGATTTTCACTGTTATTGTACTAGTCTGCCTTTCTGCCTCTTCACTGATTGACTCTTATGGCATTCAAGTTTTAAATGAACACTCAATCATCATATAATTAACATGGTAAAGTATTGTACCAAAATGGCGGAGAAGCATTAAGCTCATACCAAAATGGTGGAGAAGCATTAAGCTCATACTTCTCAACTTAAACAGTCTGCTTTTTGAAATTGTCATGTGTTACAAAGACTGCATAATTACATCCTGAATGCATAACTGTGTATAATATTCTTACGTCAACATATAAACATATGTGTTTATTATCATGTATTTGGCGCTTTTCTTCTCTGGCATCTGCTGAAAAGGAGGTTTTAACCCAGATGGAGTTTATCAATTATCAAAAGTAAAATTAAATAAATAAATAAGGTAAGTGCTGCAATTAATTTAGTTCTAGAATGTCAGTTTTGTCTTTTTCTATACCCTAATGCCTGTGAGGGATGCATTTTGTCAGTAGTTTTAAGATGTGTTGGACAAAGCTGTCTTTAGAAGTGAACTATAAGTATTAAACTGTAAAGGACTGTTAAGCTGATTGTGCACAACTCCTGGGCTGATATTCTGAGCCATATTCATTACAATTGTAACTGTTGTGTGCTTTGCAGATATGTCATAAGCCACAACCTTATTTAAATTGTTGTTGCAATGGTCAAAGCTATTTACTTTTGCTTTTGTAGTTGTTTTGTGGAATGTATACAATCAGTATACATACCATGCCTGACGTTGCCTTAAAGATTGTGGGTAGACATATATAAATCTCAGGCTCAAATAAAGTATGATAGATAGCCTAGTAGGATAGGAGTACTGTATAGATTTGTTAGGGCCATATGAGAGCTTGTCAACAGATCAATAGCTTAAAACGGGCCTTAAAAATGTGACATATCTGGATCCATCCACATCAGCTTGCAAGCCCAAATTTAGGGAAGTGAACATTGAGGGAGTACTACAGGTCTTCCATCTCCATGGCTGTTGAATTTTTATTGTCCATGCCACTGACCAGCCCTTCTGTAACCATACTTGGGCTGATATGGTCAGCAATGTAAATGTGGTATGTGGTCATGAATGCAACTACAATATGGTCTGTCACCTTCACAATGGATATGTACCATGCAGCCAAGCACCAAACAAAAACTGTGGTACAAGAATACTGAGCAACTGGTGATGGGCTGTTGACTAAGCCACCTCTTAGAAAAACAGAAGAGTTCTTGGCCTATTTGAACTGCAGTACCTCCACCACAGAGTCTCACAGTGCAGTGCTGGATGCTTGAGCCGAGCCGGATAGGCTGCAGACATTGTCAATCACAGATACCCCAGGTATGCAGTCCTATTTCACATTATCCATAGCTGCAAACTTCCGTAATAAGTTGTTAATGTAATACTCCTTAAATCTGTCTGATGTATGATAAGCAGGTACATTGGGATCCATGTTTCATGTCCATCTACATGAGGTGTGGCCAGGGTATTAATTGTTATAATACTTTCATAGTTATAAAACTACCAGTTGCATGTGTAGTTGTGGTGCTGGGTCCTACTTATACCATGTCTATTTTTTGCTTTGATGTATTCACAGGTGAATCTTTATCCTGCACCAGCACTGCAGAACTGCCCCATATCATGGAGGATCTTTTGTCTCTAATTATGATAATGGCAGGGATAAGCTAGCATAGTTAGGGATTGTAGACTGTGTGTTGGAGTGTGATCCCTTCATGCCCTTGTAAGACATGGATGCAATGTCTATGCCTGCTATTACCCAGGAAACACAACCATCTGAGAGTGGGCAGGTAGATGGGAACACTGTAGGTCAGGGAAGTGTGGTATTTCCCACACCAGAGTTGTCTTCATATGTGCCTTACACTCATAGACATGGTGGTCCACATGGCAGGAGTGGTTGATAAGGGTTTTCACCAGAAGTATGGTTTTACCACCCTCACCTGAGGTTGTTGTGGCAGTAGCTGCAACTCAATGCATATACTGGGTCATTGTGGAGGCACAAACTAGTCCCATCAGAACCATGTCAAAGACAATGATTGTGATCCAGGAGTGCATTATACATATGTGTGATTCTCTCTGGATAAACTGAATCACACATTGGACTGTACACTGTCTTTGCCAGATCTTCTGTCAGGAGTGAGGGACCATCTTCATGGCCAGTCATCTGCTGCATCCACAGATGACAGCCACATGACCTTGGATGAGGGGGATCCAGCTCCTGCAGTGCTGGCACTTCCACAGTAACAATGATTGTAGAGGTGTCTACACCCAGGAGAGGCTGTCCCCATGATCATTATTATCTCTAGGTTGGCACATCTGGTAGGGATGTCAGTCTAGCTCACAAAGCACACCAACATGGAGCTAAGATCATCTTACAGCCACTGCAAATACTGGCAGAGCCAGCTCTCATGGGTAAGGGTGTATACAGGAAACTGAACCCTTTGTCATGTGTGCCCCTGGACCTGCCCATTAGGCTGAGTCACCATGCTTACCCCTTATGCAGAGGCTGTGTCCCAGCACACACACACACACACACACACACACACACACACACACACACACACACACACACACACACACACACTGACCCTGACCCTTCAACACATTAGCAACCCCCCAAACAAGTCTGCACAAGACACATAAATGCACTATTCATTTTTCTGCACTTCAGTACTCATGCTCACATACTTCCCTAGGAAAGACTTGCAGTCATCTCCCTTCTCCATCTGTTCAGATAGTAACTATGCCCTGTATTTTGTACATTGTTACTTGAGTTGCCTTTGTCTGATGCACATTGTGGCCACCCTATGCATGAGTAAGCACAGCCTGGTGTAAATAATTTGTACTGCATGTATCTGCTTAGCTCTTGTATAGTTATGTTGTAAAGCTACCTGCAAAGGGCTGCCTCTTTGCTAGTGCCACAACAAACTGTACCTGCCTCTGTCTCACATGGTCATCCCCTGCTGCTGGCTCCTCCTCCATCTGTCTTAGCTGCTGCTGCTGCTGCTTGTAGTGCTGGCAGCTGCAGTCTTGTAAAAGGCTACTCTGCTGTAACTGCTTCCTGACTATCATATTAAACAACATACTGCACAAGGTCAGCATTTTTGTACATGTGATGCGGTCATACTACAGGGCACCACCAGATGCATCCAGACAGCAAAAGCATGACTTCAGCAGCATGAGCACAAGATGTGTAATATTTCTTGTTTGCAATAGTGCCCAGTTGTAGCCCTGATCAGTTTAATTGTGTGGATTTCTGATGGATGTCACCTCTTACAAACTGTTAATAAACATTATAGGTGTGCCATATGCAGGAATCATGACGACTGCCTTGGTGGCCTGCAGATAAATTGTATATGATATCCAGTGCATTGTAGACCACCTGTCAGTTGGTGAAGTGATACCCTTTAAGATTCATGTACATCTTTCCTGGTTTACCAGGTGATATCTTTATTTCCATGTGGGCACAGTCTATGGCTGCAAGAACCACAGGACATGAGCTATGACATAAAACTCCTGCATGTCATTTGCTGTCTCCCCTGGGGCACATGGAAATCACATATGCTTCCCCAAATGCTGAAGCATGACATCAAAGAAGTAATGGAGTATTCTCAAGGTAGATGCCTGAGATATCCCCACTGTGTCCCCAGTAGGTCACCACAAGGTCCCTGTAGCTGATTAAAGCCACATATACTTCAGTATCCACTGCAACAGGCACTCCACAACTTTACTGGGTCAACACATGTCCACAATTTCCTGCATGGTGTCCCTGTCCACATGACTTTGGTTCACTATGTCGGTGTCATGGAAGGCACGAAATGTTAAGAACAGTCAGATGACCCTGTATCTCCGAGGGTGAAGTCATGCACCATCAGCTGCAGTGGCTGCTATAAGAGCTTCTTGCAGCTACACATTTTTAAAATTGTATTACTTTGCTCTGCCTGTACACAAAAGTATGTGGCTGTCTGCAAATCTAAAGTGAGCACATTATCAGTGTGTAAAATGTACATATTTCTAAATTGCTCCACTTTGTTTTTTTGCCTCATTAGCATATGCAGCACTTCATTGTGCACATATAACATGACTGACCATGTTATTTCTGCTGGCTGCTTCGTGCTGCCGGGTTTTCTGAATTACATCCACCCTACATGTGGCCACTAGTCACGCAACCTTCCTTACCACAATGAGAAAAGTTTTCAGAATTTGGCCCTTACTTTCATTTAATTTCATGTGTATATTGCCGTACCTTTGCAGAATAACAACCAGCATCTTGATACAAGACTGCATACCTCTCAATTTCTTTGCTCAATAATTTTGGTCAAAGCCCAAAATGATGGGGAATAATGAGAGGAAGGACAACTATTCACTTAAAAAGTTAATAGAACAACAGGTCTTGCATTAACTCACATTTTCTGAAGAATAATAAGCATACAACTCTAATGCCTGGCATTTTTGACTGACTGTTATAAGTGATTTACCAGAAAAGCAAACATTTTGTGAAGGACAGGGCAAAAATATGAGGCAAAATAAGGGACATTCTGCAAAAACCAGGGATGGTTGAGAGGTATGCAATTCTCTGAGTCTATGACCATTTAACTGCATGACTGTACACTTTTCTGTGCATTAGTCTAATCAATTCCCAGTACTTAGCAGTACCTGTCACTAAGCAGTCATGGAACTTTCCTTTAAGTTAATCCAGAATATCTTTCGAGGTAAAAGCCAAATGTATCATTCTGAAAAATGAAGTCCCATTAACCACCCCATTTTCCAAAAAGATACATAAAGTTCCTACATATGTGATTTTCCTTTCTATTACAACCCGCCATCATCTGAAATTTTCTTCTTTTATCTTGTTAGTTGTTTACCATTTCCCTTCACTCATGAATTTGGTAAAAATTTAGCCTCTCTTCCAAAAACCTTCAATAAGCAAAAAGGCAATCATTCCCATTAAATTACATTATGACAACTTAAGGGTAAAATCTGTAATAGTCTCTTGTTATGACAATAGTCTCTTTTTATGAACCTGATACTGTCTTGTTTTTTTTCTGCTGCAGATTGATCATTTTTGAAGAATATTTCTATAAATTAAGGAAATGGAGTTTGAAATATTTGTCTATTTTTTGTTTCACTTCCTTTTTCCCAGAGAAGTCTGAAATTCTTAAACAGTGTCCAAAATGGAAAGCCTTATCAAGCAAACATTCAATATCTTATATTTACGTCATTAGAAAAAGGTTGAGTCCTTAACCATCCATTTCTTCTAATGACAGCTATGGAAGCAGCAATTCAAAAACAGGCATTAAGATTAGTAGATTCATAGTTTGTTATTAGGCTAATGACCCAGGGGGAGGGGGCTTTCTAAGCCTAGCCAAGTTTTCCCAAAATAATAATGATGTCCTCTATTCAAATAGGACATTGAGGGCCAGGCATTTATAATCTACCTCTGTACATAAGGAACATGGGTACCAAGCCCAATCTAAATTTCCTATTCACCATCCAATGGTCTAGGTTGTGCTTAAACTGAATAATAGACAATTTCAGCTTCACATGGATGGGAAGCCTGTTCCATAGAAGGAACAGTCTGTGGGACACATATCTGTCTCTCCAGCATGTTCTGTTTAAGACACAGGCAAAATTCAGGTCCCTAGAGCTTTTATTTCTGGTACAGTACTGTAACATTACACTTAACCATGTGTGAACCAACTTTGTCTGTGGTGTAAGTCACTTTTGAAATCTTTTTTCTATAATGGAGATATCTATGGTATATCTAGTTGAGTGCTCAGTTTGCTTCAAAGTATTATGGCCCTGACACTTAGAATGGCAGAATTATAAACAATAATAAACTTTTTTTTTTTCAAAAATTATGCTGGCAGTGGTCTGAGGACCAGTTCACTTACCCAGTTAGAAAATTAAAAAAAAAATGAAAAAAATCTTAATGAGGGACTAATGCCAGACCCTTTGTGTGACTCTGGTACAACTGTTACTAGGTAAGCCAAATGCTCTTTACATTGGTAATTATGCTTCTCCAGCTCTCTGAAAAACTTCTCTGGCCTCTTTGGAGCTGCTGACATAGCATTGTCTTTCAGTTCCTATCTTACTTCAAGAAATATATTATAACATAATTTAGTAAAGTAAAGGAAAGGATTGAAAGAGGCTTAGGCTGATTTATTGAAAAAGCTTTACATGTTTTCTCTAAAGTAGGAAGTTTTTAACTAATCTCTTAAAATTGTCATTTATAAAATTAATGATGCCACTTAAAGATGCTCTCCAGAGGATAACCTTATGCAAATGAGACGTTATCATCATAGTCTGCAATATAACCCATAGGGAAGACATCTCATGAGATCAAGAAAGGTTTTCTTCTTCACCCGCAGTTTGAGGTGAGGAGTGTGTATTCTATACTCCTTTTCTTTTTTGTGCTTTTCCCAAAGCTGAAGGTTTTGTTTCTCCACTAAAAATTGTACCATGTGTACTCCATCTGAACTATGTACTTTTGTATTCTGAAATGGAATCTGTTACCACAGGTGTCTCTGTCATCCAGAGTATATGTGGCAGACTCCTGGGCATCCACACCTCTGATTACTAGGTTGTTGGTGTCCAGTCTGTAAAACAAAATAATTGTGCTTGTTTGGGCCTTTGTTCACCAACATCAAGGCCCCAGGTAACCCCACCAAAACAGATGAAAGGAAATTTGGTAGGCCGCTTGAGAAATGTGGGAGGCCTCCAGTGTCAAATTCATAAGTGTTCAAATATCAAATCAGATGCCCCGAGAAAAGAAACTGTTTTCATATTTTTTCTGGCTTCCCAATCTTTTTGTGATGCTATTCATTTTTCTTATTTTCAGTAAAATACTAAAGCTAAAACTGTCTCTTCTCCCTTAGATTATCTTGTAGTCACGTTGTTACTAAAGAAAGTAGGGAAACTTGAGTAGGTATCACCAAAGGATCTGGGTGGAAAATCCTGAATTTTAGAATCTGCCAAGGTG
Source organism: Protopterus annectens (assembly GCF_019279795.1). NCBI lineage: Eukaryota > Metazoa > Chordata > Ceratodontiformes > Protopteridae > Protopterus > Protopterus annectens. Next base: position 164,963,075 of record NC_056733.1, read on the forward strand.
TCATGACACTCATAATAAAAGGCCAAGGGTTATATATTACCTGCTCCTCAACAGTCTCAAGTGAATGTATATTTAAGAGTCTTAAACTATCATTTGTCAGGATACTGTTTGTCTTTGATTTTATACTTCTCTACAGATTTCTTTACTACTAGAGTCTGAGAAATTATAATACAGGCAATGTGTTGTAGGTATTAATTTCTAATAGCTGCTGCTGACTTTTTAGTCCTCTTTGCCAAAGCTTTTATGTTAAATGAAGCACAATCTACATGAGATTTAGTGAAGTGCTCTTTGCCAAGAGAAGAAAAAGAGACCGAAAGTGAATATGTTTAAGTGAGCCCTGATGGCTACAATAACAATGTCTTTCTTATGAGATTTCATGTATCCATTTATCCTAAAGCAAATCAGAAAAGTGCAATTGTGTGTATATCCTACCATAATAGTAGATGTTCAGATGGGATCACTGTTGCTGTCATAACAGATGGAATCTCTGCTGCAGGTCGAGTCTGACATCCCGATGGAATGCCAGACGTATGTTCCATCCCTCCTGGCAGGCCAGATATCTCCTTCCTCATGATGTCTGCACCATCCCTGTTTAAAGGTGATAGCTGCCACTGTATTCCTTGTACAAGGGTGATGTCCACACACAGCATCACAAGTTCCTTCTTACTCCCCCATTGTAAGAGGGTGGAACTAAGATCTTCTATGTAAGCAGAGTCCCTATAGCTTTCCTTCTTGGGTCCCATAAAGAAAGCCAATACATTTAGTCTTCCTAAGGGAAGCTAGACAATATGAAGGGAGGTGGGACAAATCCCATCTGGGTGCAGCAAGAGCTGGGGATCAGAAAAAGAAGGGGATGGTATTCTAGGTATGCATGCCAGCCTTAGGATACTTTTAGTATAGAGGTTATAGAGGGATGGAAAGTTGTACTGCAACTGTGACCAGCTTAAAATATCCTGTTATGGTGAGTTCCCTTATAGCAAGTTTCTTACACAATTGTACTATGTTCTTTAAGTGTATCACAATTTTAGTCATAACAGATAGGATAATTCACAAAGCTCTCCCAAATGTGGAAGGCTGGCTGTGATCCAGAAGAGGTTTAAAAAAGTCCCTGCAAGCTAGCTAAGGCAAATCCAGCCCTGGCTTTTGAGACAATGACCAACTTGCAGTGTGTTGAGAATATGTGCACTGAATACCATGTGGGCTACCTTAAAAATGTGCCCCTTGAGCAGAGCTATAACTAGGTCAGGGTAAAAGGGTTGGCTGTCCTTGATGCAAGCTGTCACAGTTAAGCATCAACATCTGCTGAAGGTGTAAAAATGCTGTACTGGTATTGATTTATGAACCCCATAGGATATCACAGCTTCATAAATGAATATCTATGCTGCATTAGCATACACAGTTGAAGAACTGATGCACTTAGTGTGTGAGTTGAGTGTATCACAGTTACTGGGAGGTTACAGTTTTCAGCTTTCAGGAGTGGAGAAGAGTTTTTTCTGGGCTTCAGGTTTGCAGGAGACATTTTTTGTCTCCTCATCTTTGAGCTGTATCTGCACTGCACATCATAACAGAAAATATCATGCTTTAGCTACTTAAAACTATTTCTTTAGACACTGGCAATCACCTCTTTCTTAGCAGCAAAATAAATAAATGTGCTCTGGTCTCCCTGGTATTGTCCACTTAGTATATTAGTTGTTAATGAATGTTCAGAGAGCAGGATTCTCCCCTGTGTATCCTGAGAATTAGGAGAATCAGACTAGCAGTAGGGCAGTCTTATTTAAAGAAACATCTGTCATTACTTTTGACAGGAATGAGGGGTTAGTGCACAAAGTTACTCTGTCTTTGTGGGAGACCAAAAATGGCTCTATGCACATATCAGAATATGCAGTTTGAATATTCTCCAATTGAAGTAACAGCAATAAAGACAGTGGTTTTCCAGGTGATGATCTTGTGGACTACGATAGCTTCTGGCTCAAAGGGTGGCAGGCTCAATTTTTCAAGTTCAAATGCCAAACTGGGGCCACATCTTTTTGAGGGTTTTAAGGAAAAGAATGTATTTTATTAACTCTTTGGTTTGGGCCTAGAAGCTAAAGAGGGGGTCCTAAGATAGGTATACTAAAATAACTGATAAATGTACCTACAATTAGGCATAAACTAGTGCAATGATAAATATCTCAGGCAAATACTTCAGAACAGTACATATGTCTGCTAAGTTTTTATATTGCATCCACATTTGGCACTAGAAGGAAAACCTTTTTCCATTTAGTTAGGTGGGAAGGAGGTTTACTTTGAAATTTATGAGTACAGGTTCAATGAAAATGGGAATGTCGAACCACAGGTGGTTGATTCCCGTTTTCACCAACCTGCACTATTGTGAGTGTGCAGTTTAGAAAATGTCACTGTGCATTTGCACATATGTCATTGGAGTTATTACTACAGATCGTGGTACAGTGGGGATCGGGAAATTACCCTTTTCCCACTGTAGTGCAATCTCAGAGTTGGAATATATTATTTGCAGGGGGGTGGAGTGCAGCCTACCCACATGGTGGGTGCAGGAGGACCCAGCCCCCCTGCAAAAACATTACATTAAGTGATACGAAGTAGTGATGTTCAACACAGAATGTCGACAGTGTGAATTTAAATGTTTTACTATATGTACTTCGACAGTCTGTCCTAATTAATATGCTGCGCATTGCATATCTGAATCGAAGATGTGAATGTATTTTGTTCTGTACTTCGACCTTCTCGCAGTAAACCAGGTAGGATATCATTGTAGATAGAATCATAGGTCCCTTCATGATAAGTGCTTCCAATTACTAAAAGTGACCAGAGACAGTAAAGTCATATCCTCCGTGCCATAAGTCTAAGTCTGGACATATTTGGATGTATCAAAGACCACCCTTATCTGTGTCAAGAGATTCACATTCTGATTAAGTAGTAATTGTTTTTCCTTTACCACCTCCAGATTGAGGGAGAACCAATGCTGTCTTCACCAGAAAGAAACTATGTGTATATTTTTGGCCTATGCTTCCTTCCTTATTTTCGAAACTGCCTCAGGGGACAAGGATATATGAAGGAATGGATACAGACATGGACTTGGTTAAGTCATGGAGAAGGGTTCTCCTGTCTAGGCCTGCTGGTATGGTGCTTCAGTGCAGAATTGTATTTATTTGTTGATCTGTTTGGAAAAGCAAAACATTCTGTCTCTGGTACACCCCCACTTGTCTTTGAGGTCAAAGAAGATGCTCCTGTCAAATATCCACTCGTGGAGTCTGTTGTAATCCTGCTTAACTGATCTGCCAGATAATTCTCAACAATTAGAATGTAAGTAACCCTCTGGGTATCCATGGCTTCAGGGGTTCCACCAAAGCCTACATTGCTAGCCTACCAAGTGAATAGGAGTTAGTAATCTCTGTTTGTTTATGTATCATATTACAGTGGTGTTGCCTGTTATCACATACAGTACTCCTGGTTTCCACTGGCTCAAAAGCCCTGGGGTACTACATGACTGCCTTCATTTCCTTTACATGTATGTGCCTCCTCCTCTCCTTGGGGTTCCAAGTACCCTGTACTCTGAGGTGTCCCTATATGGATCCCCCAAGCTATATGTGAGACATCTGTAGTCAAGGTCTGGTTCAGGAAAAGTTTCCTATAAGGTCTTTTCTGGTTCTCTTGAACAAGAAAGGCCCACTATTGTAGGTCCTGCTTTAATCAAGGAAACATGGGGATGGCACACTTCAGGGAATGGCTATGCTGCTGTCAGTTTTTTTCAAGAACAACTCAAGCTTTCTGATATGTTGTCTTGCTAGTGGCACCATTAGAATGGAAAAAGCCAAGTAACCTAGAATTCTTAGGAATTCTCAAGCTGTGGCACTGTCCTTCAATGGCATGTCTCAAAAGGCTGTGGTCAGGAACTCTACCTTTTCCTGAGAAAGGAATGAATGCTTCTACTTCTTTAGTGTCTATATGGGACAATACCACAACCTTGGTGGGCATTAGACTGGATTTCAGTAGATTCAAAGAGAAGCCCAAAGATGTAGACTAATGGTTATTTTTTTATTTCACAGGTATCTTTCTGAGACTGTGTTTGAATGAGGCAGTCAAACAGGTAAAGATATGAATGACTGTCGTTAGATCTGAAGTGTGCAACCATTGGAGCCAAACACTTTGAAATAACTCTGGGTGCAGTAGCTAAGCCAAAGAACAAGAAGATAAACTAATAGTGGTAGCTCACAGTTTTAATCTCGGATAGCAGCTGTGCCTCTTGTGAATGTGAAGGTAGATGTCCTTTAAGGGAAGAGTCACCATGAGTTACCCAGGGTGAAAGCAGGGGCAGCAGAGCTGTAAGAGGTGACATTTGGAATTTTGAAACTCTTAGGCACCAGATAGCTCTTCTACATCCATAACGGGTCCTGAGGTTCTATTTTCTCTTGACATAAGGGACAACACTTGAGTTCTTTTACTCTAAATACCCTTTCTGTGACTCTTCCACAAAATCATTTTGTTCTCTGTGGATGGGAGAAATATCCTTCATCTTTGGAAAAGCTGAAAACTGCAACTTGAAATCTTTCAAGATGATATCTAGAACCCATTTGTCATTTGTAATTATCAAACCAGGTTTTGGTATATTTTGGGATGCAGCAACCTCTTTGAGTTGCCTTTTGAAATCCAGTATTATTAGGGATAGAATGACAACAAGGGAAATGTCCTCAGGAATGTGACCTAGAAGACAAGGTGTCCTTATTATCCATGCTATACCCCAGGAAGAGGGGAAAAGCTGAAATTTGTAATCTAGTTCCTCCTTGCTCACAGACTCAGAAGATGCTTAAGTTCCTTTCTGGAAAGCCCACTTTCTTCATATTTGAGGATATTTACAGATGGCTGTTTTAGCTCTGGATGCAAGTTTGGAATAAAACTTAAGAAATCCTAAGCCAGGCTAAATCAGTCTTTGGAAGGGGATGGGAAGGAGAGGACCTATCACAAGACAAGGGCTTAGGACTGGTAAACATCCATCGGTAGAACATAGCCATCCATGTAGTATGTGCTGCAGATGGAGAGTTATGCATGCACATAAAAGGACATCCCTGAGCTCTGCTTTGTGAATACAGATATTGCCTATAACAAATACAGTGGGGATACTGCTAGTCCCTTCCTTATCTATTAAACATTTCTTTGAATCAGGTGCCTGGGAACCAGCTTCTAGTTTAATAGGAAATATGGTGCAGGAGGATGAGAGAAGAACTATATCATGGTGGCCTCTATCGCTGTAATGCTAAAGGCCTTGTTGGTATCAGGCATCATGGCCATTGGTTACAGAGGCACCTCCATGGTCATAATACCCTTAGATCTTGGGTAACTAGATAAACTCTGAAGTTTGGGAGTTTCCCTACCCCCTCTCCATATAGGCTCACTTTATCCTCAACTGAATTTTCTTTTTCTTTAGAGAACATCTGTTTGGGCTTGCTGCTGTGAATCTGCAGATAAGGTGGCTTGATTAGTAACAGCTAAAAGCTTCTTTTTGTACTGGTTTATGTAAAGGACTAGCTCCCTTCTTCTAACAGTTTTCCAGCAAAAGTGAGAACAAATAGAACAAATTAGGCAAACCTGGTCAGGACTTAAGCAATAAATGCACTATGTGTGGAAGTCCTTATGTGGTTTCTGCCTGTTGCAAGTACACCTAGTACTTTTGCTGAAGTGGATATACCATATCCATCCATCCATCCATCCATCCATCCACAATGCCTCTTTTCAAATTTTTGCACATGGGGTTGAGGTATTACTTCAACAGTGACAATCATCTAGAGCAATTGTTCACACTGTCGGGTTGTTCTGTTACACTGTATTTTGGCAATCTGACCAGAGAACTACTATTGTACAGGCAGTACTTTATTGGTAAAAGACAACAAAATAGGTTCTCAGTGAGATACTTATTTGCCCACTGTAAAAAGCCTGTAATCAGAATCTGATACTGAAATGACAGTCTCTAAGCACAGAGTTGAATATGAACATAAACTGTAGCAAAAGTATATAAATAAATAAATAAAGGTGACATGAGCGAATGAAAATTTTATACCAGGAGTATATAGAAATCTTAGGGGATATGGAGTCTGATGAGTGCATGGGGGGGACACAGCAGCCTGGTTGGACATTAGACTCTTCTTTCAGCTGATACAGCTGATATCCCATCTGTTATGACTATTACAGTAATCCACATGAAGAACATTTATAATTTCAGTTTTCAACAGACATACTGAAAAGAGTAATAAGCAAGGTGTATGCTAGTGCACAACTTATATAGAGTTACTGTTTACTTCAGGTGGCAAGAAAGGACTGAATAATGGATGTGATTGCTTTAGGTAACAGTTTAAGTGGTTTCAAACAAAGGAGATGTCTGATCAGTACCTCATTTTCCTCACTGAATGTCATGGGACTGTCACACAGGAGCAGTAGTATTTCCAGACCTCTAATTTTAGTCATTATTCTATGCCGAGTTTTTAGCACATAACTCTACATTAACCTGTAGAGAGGTTTCAACAGACCAAAGTGTGTGTGTGTGTGTGTGTGTGTGTGTGTGTGTGTGTGTGTGTGTGTGTGTGTGTGTGTGTAGATATATATATATATATATATATATATATATATATATATATACATATATGGATCTACTTCAAATCGTCGAAATCTCACGTCATCAAATCTCAGATCGTCGAGACGAGAATATCAAAATCCCAGTTCATTGAAACAGCAGAACAATGAAGATCTTCCCATGGTAAGTAACCACTTACTCAAAAAGAAACAAAACCTAAACTGCACCATCCCTAACTAACCTAAGTGGGGGCAACACCCCCTACACCCCCAATATGGGGAGCTGTGCCCTACACCCCCTAACTAAATATAGCAACTCCAAGATTGCACTACAGTTGGGAAAAGGGCAAAGTTCACTGTCTCGCACAACAGGTTACTTACCTTGGGAAGATCTTCATTATTCTGCTGTGCTTAGGTTCATAGGTTCATAGGTTTATACTAGGCTATCTGCCCTAAGGCATTTATAAGCCTAGCCCAAATTTTTGTGGCTTACCCCACCCCTTATATGAAAAAATACTGTGCCCATTAGTTTGTTGTGCCTCTGTCCAGCAGTGACACAGAGATGATTCCCGGGGTAAACCTACGATCTCCCATCCACAGGTCTAGATTTCTCTTGAACAGAGTCAGCGAGGTGCTCTGCCTCACATGGACCGGGATTTTATTCCACAGCATAGGGAGTCTCTGAGTGATAAATCTATCCCTCCAGCACGTCCTATTTATATCCATGCTAAGGTTTAAGTCGCTTGCTCTAGTGGTTTTGGTGGATTTGGATTTTTTGAGGTGGAGCATGTCCATTAATTCCGGGTTGGACATGGCCTTGTATGTCAGGCACATGTCACCTCTGAGCAGACGGTATCTGGCAGCATATGACAGATTTTGGAGTCCCTTTATCCTTTTGGCAAGAACTTTTGGGGTCTCTCCAATTGCTGCAGATGTCGGGTGAGATACATCCCGAATGGGGCATTGTACTCGATCATTGGTCTGATAAGTGAAGAGTACAGGGGAACAATAACCTCACTAGATCTGGATGTGAATCCCTTCATGATCAGGTGGGCAATGTAGAAGGTCTTTCTAACCACTTTAGCAATGTGAGTGTCAAAAGAAAGGCCACTGTCAACCTGGGTCCCCAGGTCCCTGATAACCTCTTCTGTGCTTAGTGGATTGCCACCTATATGGTAGCTTGGGGTTACCTTGTTTTTCCCGAAGGGTATGACTATACATTTTTGGCGTTTAACTTCAGGCCATGGCTCTGGCACCAGCTATCTGTTTCCGTGAGTCCTTCTGAAGGATATCCGTGTCTGATGCACTTTCCACTATGGCCCAGTTTGCAGTCGTCTGCAAACTTTGTCAGCCAAAGTCCTCCTATGTTGGCCTGTACTTCTGAGAAGTAGATGCCAAACAATAGGGGCCAAGGACCGAGCCCTGTGGGACACCACTTGTGACCGGCTTGGAGTCTGACACAGCGCCAGCAACTCTAACCCTGTGGGTTCTGTCCTTAAGCCAGTTTGCAACCCATCTTGTGACATATGGGTTTACATTTAAGCTGGTAAGTTTTTCTACAATACCCGAGTGGGGTATTGTGTCGAAGCCTTTGCAAGGTCAAGGTAGGCTGTATGGACTGCCTTTCACTCATCAATGGCCTTGGTGACTGTTACGAAGAAGTCGACCAAGTTCAAAAGGCATGATCTTCCCTTGACAAAGCCAAACTGGGTCGGGTCCAATGTCTGCAAGTCCCCTATATCTTTGTTTATGAGCTCCATTATGATCCTCTCCATAGCTTTGCAGACTAGACTTGTTAAGCTTATGGGGTGGTAATTACCAGGGTCCGTGAGGCGCCGCCTTTGTGGAGTGGGACAACAGTTGCCGTCGCCACTCCTTGGGCACGTATCCTGTGGTAAGGCTGAGATTAAACAGCTGCCTTATGTGCGGGTTTAATTCCTCATTTAGCTCGTGTAGCACACAGCCGGGGACACCATCCGGTCCCATTGATGCTGTGTTTTTAGCTTTAGAGAGAGCAGCTTTCACCTGCGCATTTGAGATGTCCGGGAGGCTACACTCGGCTGGGATAGTTATCTCTCCTTTAGGGGAGAGGGGTGAAGTTTGCACTGAACCTGTCTGCCAGTATGTTGGCAATGTCTGTGGGTTCAGTGATTTTTGTATCATTTTGGACTAATTCTGAGCATATCTGGGAGTTTCCACCCAGGTTCCTAACATAGCTGAAAAAGGCCTTATGATTGTCCTTTGAATCCATGGCAATTTTTCTCTCAAAATTGGCCTTAGTTGATTTTATGAGTGCTCATATTTTTTACTAATAATGATCAGGGGTGACTTCCCTTTTATGGATTTTGTTCTATCATGTAATAGCTTTCTCCTCTTATTGTAAAGTTTGTTAATGGCTGGGGTCCACCAGACTGGACGTTTGCCCTTTGTGGAAAGAATCTTGGTTTTATTTGGGATTGCCTGATCCATGCAGTCCTGGAGGTGTTCATAGAAGGCATTTGTAAGGGCTTCCACAGCTTGGGTTGTGGTTTCCACTGGCTCAGGGGCCTTGAAGGATACCACACCAGTCTTGAGTAGTGTGAAGTTTGCTTTAGAGAAGTTCTTCACTATGGTCTTTTTGTTTGGGGTGGGGCGGGATGTGGATTTCCAGTGAGATTAGTTTATGATCAGATCTCACCAATGAGGGATATACTTCGGTGTGGAGCATTTTGTCCCCATGTTTGTGACAATGAGATCTAGTATATTTTCTCCTCTCGTGGGAACAGTGACTAGCTGTTCCATGGCATTTGAATTTATGAACTCCAGGAACCATTGGGCTAGAAAGTTAGGGCTTGAGTAATGTTCCCAGTCTATATTTGGGTAGTTGAAGTCACCCAATATGATGGTGTTTGGAGATACATTTATACCCTCCAGTGTCTTCAGGAAGGCTGTGTGGGGTTCCTGAGTTTGAGAGGGTGGCCTGTAGCATGCTACAATTTGTAGAGCAGTTTTGCCTATGGTTAGTTGCACCTGGATGGTTTCCGAAGCTTCGTGCGTTGCCACCAACCTGGAGGTGTGGGTATCCTTTATGAATATGGATACACCCTCCTTTTGTGGTGTGGTCCGGGTTTTGGGGCGGAACGCATGATATGAGGTAAAACCTAATAGTGCCGGGGTGCTCTCAGGAGCCATGAACCAGGTTTCAGTTACAGCACAGAAATCGATGTTCTCCATACTGAGAAGGGCCTCGAGTGCGTGCATTTTGAGATTTAGACTTCTGGCATTGAGCAGCATTACCCTCAGTTTCTTCCCATTTTTGTTTTCTAGGGTGGTAGGTTTAGAATTTGAGCCTTGCCTAAAAAGGCACTATGGGGTGGCAAGAGCCTTAGCCAATATCCGGAATCCCAGGGGTGACAGGTGCAAGCCGTCCCTTGCGAAGCAGCGTGGCTTGTCAAGCATGTCATCCCAGGCAGACAGACACTGGATCCCCTTTGAATGACACCAGACATTAAGCCAATTGTTAAAGCTGATCATCTTGTCTCTATATTGTGGCATCATTCTTGGTGAAGGAAGGATACTGCTCAGGGTTAGGGTCATACCTGCCTGGGCTACATAATCAGAGAGCTCCTCTATGTCTCTTTTCATGTAGTCCAGGGAGGTGCGTCTCAGGTCGTTCACACCAGCATGGACAATGACTGTGTCATATTTGTACTTGCCGTGGAGTGACCCAGTGCTTGTGTTATGTGGCGGATTCTAGCGCCCGATAGGCAGCTTACTGTGACCCTCTCCTTGTTCAGCCTGGTGAGTGGGACGTCAGTGTGTCTGACTATGGTGTCACCTATGACAAGTATGTTTGGTGTTGTATTTGGCCTTAAGGGCTGTGACTGCTTTGCACACTGCTTTTGTGGTTTATGTGTTGCTTGTGGGGTGTCTTGAGGTAGCAGTTGTTTGGGTGTCTGCTTTGGAGGCCTCTGCTGTTTAGGTAAATTTTTACTCAGAGCCTCCGAGTATGTCTTTGTGTGTTTATGTGTTTGATTCAGTGGAGTGGTAGCATTATGTGAGGCTGGTTTTGTGGTGTGTGTAGTTGCCTTCTCCTCCTGTCTGGTCTTGCCAGTCCTGAGTTGAGAGAGCTCAGCCTCCAGTTTGGCTAAATATCTGCATCTCTCACAAGTATTTGTGTTATGTGGGAGGAGGAGAGGGTTGTCTGTGTACATGAGGCAGTTATAACATTGCCTCAAGATTCCCAGATTCACCAGCTGGACCGAGAGAAGATTGACAACTGACCTTTGGACATGCTAGAATAATATTGGGAATTCCTTAATTGAAAACAAGGGCCAGTGGGGAGTGAGGGTGTAGTGCTTTTAATTTTTAGTGCTGACTTATATAATTGCTTTAGTGAGCAAGTGCCAGGTAACTTGAGTGCAATGTGTTACAAGTAACTAAATGCAAAAATGACAAACAGTAACTTTCTTTCAAGTGAAACAAGAAAATAAGTACAGTAAGCAATGCAGATATCACTAGTGATCCACAGAAGCTGAGAAGTTGCGTATTAGGTGGAATTAGCTTCCAGGCAAATAACAAGCAAACAAACAACAAGCATATAAACAAAGCTAGATTCAGCAGGCCTGGATCTAGTCTATGCTAGAGCAAACAAGGTGAACCAATTTCAGTAAGATACAGTTCAAATATTCAGGCACTATAAACCTTTAACCAGAAATTCCCAGCTCAGAAGGGCAGAGTCCAGCCTCTTCTCCCACAAGAGTGCAGACCACGAACCTTCTTAATGTAAAATAACTGGCCTGAAGCCCAAGTGCCTAAACCAGAACTAATACACTTGGACACTGGGCTCTCAATCAGCAGTTCCCAACTTAGAAGGATGAAAGCTACCTGTCCTGCCACCACAGTGCTTGCCACAAACCTTCCTAATGTAAAACAACTGGTCTGAAGCCCAAGTGCTTAATGAATTGGGATTTCGATATTCTCATCTTGACGATCTGAGATTTGATGGTGTGTATTTTAACAAAGTCAGGTAGACCCATATATCTATATACATATATATATATATATATATATATATATATATATATATATATATGTGTGTGTGTGTGTGTGTGTGTGTGTGTGTGTGTGTGTGTGTGTATGTATATGGATCTACTTTACAAGCTTGAAGTTTCAAAACTTTGAACTACAAATGGCTGAGACCATAAGATTAAAGTTTTGAAACTTCAAAATTGTAATAATTTTCTTTTTCACATTTTTGCGGGGGGGGGCAAGTCCCCAGTACACCCCCCCCACATCCTATGCTAAATAAATATACCAACTCTAAGATCACACTACAGTGAGGAAAACAGTAAAATTTCTGTTCTGCTGTGTATGGTGATCCCCCTCAAAACGATCGAAGTTTCAAAACTTCGATCTTATGGCCCCGACCAGTTGCAGTTCAAAGTTTTGAAACTTTGAGCTTGTGAAAGGAATCCATTTCAGCTGAAAATCTGTTTTCTAGCATTCAATACAATTACAAAACTATGTGAATATGTGATTTTATTTTAATAAAGCAAGTGTACTACTTTCACAGCTTCTTTTTCAGCTGTTACTTCTGTGGTTTGATATACGGCAAGTGACAAAAGGTGGCCCTAAATGTACATTGATACAGGCCATGTAATTTAAACCCATATCCTGTCTTGATCATTTTGAGCATTGTCTACTGCTTGGCGTTTTTATGTCTGATAAAAATATACCACTCCACTTTTCTTTGAGAAAGTAAGAGTTCATTCTGCGGTCCAAATAATAATATGTAGATATCATGTACACCTCCTAACACTGCCCATGCATTAACCATAAAAATGAGCCAGAAGAGGGAACTAGGATGATCTAATTCTCTTAACATGAGCTATACCTGCAAAATGTCACTTGACACTCATCAGATATTCTAGTCACATTTTATTTTAACTCCAGGTTTGTTCCAGAGAACTTGCAGTATTCCTTTAACTGTACTTTTGTCTTTTATACTGCATTATTGTACATATGCTACCCTTTTTTCCTGAGATATGTATGCTTATTCTACACACACACACACACACACACACACACACACACACACACACACACACACACACACACACACACACACACACACACACACTCACACTTGTTCACTTACTTTAATGGATATCAAACAACTGATTCTATGGCACCACACTCTCTGTTGTGAATAAGATAAATTAAACACTAGAGTCATGCGAGAGGGATATATTTAGCACAACTATTCATCATTTATGAATGCTCAGTCTCTCACAAGTAATTGTAAATGCTATGTCCTGAGACAGACTGCCCTGTAGTTGTTTAAACTAAATGATAGCAAATCAATGTTTACAAATGAAAATACTTTTGTTTGTGATTTTTTTCTCTGTACTAATTAAATGTCATGCTACTGCTGAAGGTTTTCTTGCCATCATACAAATACTATTACCCTGCTTTTCAAAAAAGTATAAGCTGCGACTGATCTGAAAAACATGGCTATGTTCAGAAAATTGTTGCAGGTTTGGGTACTATACAACAGTATGAATACAAAACAAAAAATCTTTTTTTTTTTTCAAACTACAAGAACATTACTGAAGCACATACTTTGTATGATGTATTTGCAAACTGTAGTTAAGACTGTTTTGCTGTTTTAGCCCATGAGTTTGTTTAATTTAGTAGTGAGAAGAATTTGTTTTCTTACAGCCATCTTTTACAGAACCTTTCCAAATGAACACCTGTCCCTAGTATGGCTCTTTTGAATATCAGTCATCCACTCCTGGTTCTGATTTGGATGAGAAGATGGCTTCTCTCTGTGTGGCCCTGACAGGGTAGTAAGTACATCAAAGGTTTATTGTTTGTATAAGGTGGAAATCTTCAATTTGTTAGTGTGGAGATCTTTACATAGTCAAAACAAACGTTCCTTACTAAGAGCAGACTTTACTTTTATTTTCACTTTAGTAGCTTAAAAGTTGCAGGAACTATACAATTTTTGTAGAGTTCTTGCTAATATTTATCATTCTAGACACATTTAACCACCTTAAACATGAGTAAATGTTCTATTTTGGTGTAAAAGAGGAATAAGAAGGTAAAATTACTGAGGCCAGCTCTCAAACACAGCTCCACTACAATCCATTTGTGGTTGTGTTGATTAGATGAATGCTAAAATATGTTGGCTTGACCTCGTGTTTGTGTGATAAAAGTATACAGTTGGAGGTGGGGTTGGTGTAATTTTACGACTGAGGTTTCAATCCATGTTAGTTTCAAGCCATAAGGTACACTGAGCACGTGCCTGTACATTATAAATTGTTTAAAGCAGAGAAACCAACCTGCTAAGCAATTGTGTTACAGGTAACACAGAAGTCCGTTTATCCTGAAGAAAAAAGTAACTTTTGAGGCTTTATTGAATACACTACATGTTGCAAAAAAAGTAAATAAATAAAGTGAGACTAGCCTAAAATGACTTTAGTATTCTGAAAATGTTTAGTTCCTAAACTGAGTAGAGGAAATAAGCTGTGCACAGTAAGTAATTAATATCTGTACCAGATATGGCCGAGTCTTTCATGCTGGCACACATTACAAAACAGGTAAACATGCCAGGAAAAGTTGCACTAAAATGAACAGTCCAAATTATTAGTGATTTCAATTATCAGTTTCTTTGCAGCTTTGTATAACAATGCACTGTAGGAAAAATATTCTGTTTGACTTTAATTGGAAGTATCACCAATGCACTATCAGAGCACAACAACTTTAAGGCAAAAAAGACTTACTAAGGCGTACCTCTGAATTGTAAATATTTCATTAATAATACCATGATTTTTGCCACCAGATTTAGCCTTGTTTCTACCAGTTACACTGGTTAACTTCAAAAACACATAACTGATTAAGAGTACATACATTGCTAAATAATTGAATTAAATCTTTAAAAGTGTTCCTTAGCAGTAACTATATAGGGTCTACAATAAGAATACATCATATTCTGAAAAACTAAGAGACTGTTCCTCCATAAAACCCTCTGCTTTGATTTTTACAGGCCCGTTCTATGATTTTTCATTACGATTTTTCATAGAGGTTGAAAGGTATGTACTAAGATTGTCTGGAAGCATTAAAAAGAGCAGCCTGATATTTATTATTAGATATATATATATATATATATATATATATATATATATATATATATATATATATATATTCAGGATATTACAATTAAAAAAACATTAAAACTTCATCAGCTGTGTAAATTCATTAGAAATTGTCTTGGCTTGCTTAGGAGACGATGCTCATAAAGTAAGCAGAAATGATCACTAAGATTAAAGAATATCAATGAAGTGGGTGACAAAAGAATTCACTTTCCTTGATTGTCTGTGCTATCTGAATAGGTACTATTGCAATTTGAAATGGTATATGTACCACAGCTTATATGCTGGATCAGTACTGACAATACTGCCAAGGTAAACTGGAACAGACCATGACGCATTATTTAAACTAACAGGTTTGAAAGTAAGGTAAAATCTAAATTAACGGTCTGTAATATGACTACTCAATGGGTGACATTCATAATCCTGTGGTTCACAGTCTCAAATTTATTCATGAGGAGCACCACTGCACCTATATGCAAATGCATTAATCACAGTAATGTGTAATGACTATGTGAATGTAAAAGCTTCTGCAAAGAAACACCCATTCTCATTAAGAGCATAAGGTTAGCAAGATTTACTTTTTAAGTATGAGCAAAGTACAATTGTCATATAATTTTAGAATTATTAGGGTATTAAGGATGAATATAGCTGTACATAATTACATTAGAATTATTGACACATATTTAAGGCAAGCAAGGCATAGCACAATTACTTATATTAACTTTTAAAAAATATAATGGGGTTTTATAAATATGTCTGTAGTGGTGTCCTTATATGGAAACCTTGATTGGTTCTTTAAAAGTATGGAAAGGAGAGGACAGGAAAGATGAAAAAATGGGAGACATGATAAACAGGGGCAACTCAGGAGGAACACATCAAGATGGGCATGCTGGTAGAGAAGGGGAGACTCTATGTTTTGTTTTGGTGGAGGATAGACTCCGTATTTTTCAAATAAGTTTATTATAAGAGGGTGGTTTTGGTAGGAAGTAGGTTACAGGGTGAAGAAGAGATGGAGTAGGAAAAGAGGGAGTTGCAAAGGAGTTCCTCCCAGAAACACCCTGGTCCACAGGACCTCACACGTTTCTACTGCCTGATAGTGGTGCAGTGGAGGATCCTGATGTTGGTTAAGCAGAGGGCTGTAGTGGCTTGGTGGATACAGCCGGCTACAGCAGTGAGTCTTGGACCCACTGAGGAGCATTCTGGTCTGTCTGAAGCTGTCTTAATACTACCTACTCCATCACATTCTCAACTAAATTGTGTAGCTCATGGTCTGCATGACTTGTCAGGTTGTACCACCATCTTGATCCTGGGAGGATGTCCCCTGTATGGGCAGAGGATTAATGTTCTCTGACCTGGGAGGAACATGGTTAGGCTAGTTATAGGACTTCTGGACCTGAGGAAAAATGAACATAAACTATCGAAAAAGGTAATAAAAGGAAAACAAAGTAATGAATAATTAAACTGAGTAAAAGAGAAAAGGAAGGTAGTGCGACAAGCAAGAAATCAAAACAATAAATTGACTCAGAATTTATTAGTATTTCAAAACATACTTTATTAATAGTGCTTTCTTATTTTTATTAAATCTTTATTTAGAAAATAATACAATGGGAAATTTTACTGGAAAGCTGTGAACAATCAGTAGATGGATATGAAATGATGAAGATTTTTATATTTGTAGTCTACTGATGATAAGGAGATAAGATGGTTTAGCATATGAAATGGTAATACATTTGAACAACTTGCTGATATGGATTGTGCTGCATTTGTTTACTGGAAGCATTTTACTTTTTCTATTATATTTATGTATGAATCACTTCTGAATTTGTATTTACAAAGTATATTGGAAAAAAAATCATTTTTTATTAAACACTTTTATTTGGTGAATGATACTTTTTTATTTCAAAATCATATTTGTATTCTCATGTGCTATCTCACATGCTTACATTTTTTAATCAGCAAAGCTCCAATTTTTTGTACTTAAACTGAATCTGTGTACATAAAATGGTTGCATGTTTTAATCAATAAAGCACAGAATTCTTGAATTTATTTGTAGTGAATCTGAGAACATTTACTAATTAGCAAAGCATAACATTTCACAAGTTATTTGTACGAAAACCATCTATATTAAGTAATATTGCATGTTTACTGTAAATTATAACAAAAGGATATCATGACTTCCTTCAAATAGTTACTTTTTGTTGTCTGCATACAACTTGTCAATTTGGGCGATGGGTACGTTCTTCAACCTTTGCATATATTTCCACTGACATTTTTGCTTTGCACTACGCCTTGCATACCTTACTTGCATTTTTATGTACTATCGTAAAGTTGCAATAAGCAACACACTTTTAAATGCTGAAAATAAGAAAGTGAACAGTGCATTTCTCACTAATTTCTGTGCTAGTCATTCAGTTGCAAGTTTAACCCCCACAGTCCCACGCACTCTCTACTTAGGTTGTGATGGCTGACTGTATGTGCAATTATTTTTGAAGAAAATAACTGTCTGATACAATTATCAAATTAATGAGTAGTTTATGAAATACACAAAAGCTATCTACCTGTAATACAAGTAAGTCATAAGTTAATAAGTGCAGTATATAAAATGATGTGGCAAAGTAAATATGTTATTATCTGTTTGTGTACACACACACACACACACACACACACACACACACACACACACACACACACACACACACACACACACACACACCATATATTTAAGTTTTTTACAAATCCTTTTCCACAGTGCAGCAACACATATATCCTGACAAATGATGTAAATGTAGTATATTAGATTTAACTCACTTAAAATTATGTACTAATATCCTTTATAGCATAAACTACCTGGATCCCTGGATGCTGGATTCACTCCCATGCATTCAGCACATCGGGCAACAAGCGTCCATCAGCACTCATTTCTGTAGCAGGTATGGATTTTACAGGATCAGATTGGTAGCTGAGTCCCAACCCTCCTCAGGGGGTGCACCACACACTCGCACTCATGCACAAGGGACAAACCCCCTACTGCATGTATCTGGAATGTGAGAGGAGAGTGAAGCACAACGAGGGAACCCACACGAACGCAGGGAGGACATGCAGACTCCACACAGATGGCACCCCAACCAAGAATCAAACAGGAGACCCTCTTCTTGTGAGGGGACAATACTAACCACTGCACCATCAATAGCAGAAAATTGCAAACATTTGTCCCATTGTCATTACTAACATTTGTCCCATTGTCATTACTAACATTTGTCCCATTGTCATTACTAACATTTGTCCCATTGTCATTACTAACATTTGTCCCATTGTCATTACTACCCTTCCACATACATTTCCAGAAATACTATCATGAATTCTCATTTATGACTGGCACTCGTATCATAAACACTCACATGAATGAACTGCATCAGATAGTCACATCAATGAAATATGCATTTCTACTGCTAACAACTATTTTGGAGACTGAACATGCATTGTTTGTCCATAATTTATAACTATATTACTATTTTTATCTTACTTGAGAAACTTCACACTTTCCTAAAACATTTGCAGCCCAACCCAACTGGTTCGTACAAAATATGTTGGCATTAAATTTACTTACTTAAATCAGGCTTGCAGTAGTATGTGTTAACAGACTTAAGTAAATATACCTCAAGTAGTTGAGGAC
Organism: Protopterus annectens; assembly: GCF_019279795.1. Lineage (NCBI taxonomy): Eukaryota > Metazoa > Chordata > Ceratodontiformes > Protopteridae > Protopterus > Protopterus annectens. Next base: position 164,981,462 of record NC_056733.1, read on the forward strand.
CAGCTGCATTGACCAGCTTTGAGCCAAGCTGGCCTTGGGAATGCAGAAAAGTGTCTACTTTGCCTCAAATATCCCTATCCATAGAAAAGGATAACAGGAGACAACAACATTTAGATTACAGAATCCTGAAGCCTAATCCATGCCCATCTCATATACTCTGACACACCTCATCACCTCCTAACAATCAACACTTTTCGTTAAAGCAAAGTGGTACCAACTGTAAGGGTTATTTATAAACTGAAGTGAAAAAAAAAGGTATTAATTGTGCACTACTAAGAAAGACATGCTTTCAAAAACGAGTACTGCATGACGTTAATGTTAATGGTGCAATAAATGTTAAACCATTACTGTGAGAACCAAAAACACATATAAGCAAATGCCAAAGTAATTATTTAAGAACTGACTTTCATTTGCCATAGCAAAAAATGTATACATATTCCTTTGAAAAACTTCTCCATATGCATGTATGTGATAATGCAGTTTGATAAACCAAATTTGCCAGTAATAGCAGTTCCATGCCTAATGACCCTATATGGTCTTTGAGTTTAGATAGGTGATGTCACACCCCAGAGGGTGCATATCCATCCTCTGAAGCACAGCCTTGTAGTTATTGTGCACTTTTCTACTGGCACTTTGAATGATGGCAGCACATGTAAAGGCACAAGATTGAGCTCTTAGCTGGTCTGATAAGGAGACAAAAATCATGGTCTACTTCTTGAAGGACACATACCAAGACCAAGAAGAAAGAACTTCTCCCAGTACTGAATGGGAAAAGTTTAACATCTCTCAAGTGCTGGATAAACACCTGTCATCCCTGACAGGGATCACCTACTCTGGGCCCCAGTGCCAGCACAGAAATGTTGACCTGTAGAGGTGCAGGCCTGACCAGCTGGCTGAGTGGGCAGATCAGGTTAGGGTGAGAAAGCTAGAGCTCTACAGTAAGTGTTTTAACATTTTATTTTCACATCTTACCTCAAATGGGTTGTAAAAAATGCTAGATAAATATTGCATGAATGCAGGTAAATGCAAGAAATGTATGTAAATGCAAATACGTATCTATATGTAGTCAAAATGTATAATCAAACATAAACATAATTGTAAACAGAAATGTATATCTATGCACATGTATGCAAGTATGGTATGTTTACTTGCAGACATGCCTGTGTGCATAAATACAAATATATATATTTATATATCTTTGTATGTGTGTGTGTGTGTGTGTGTGTGTGTGTGTGTGTGTGTGTGTGTGTGTGTGTGTGTGTGTGTGTGTGTGTGTGCGCGTGTGTGTGTGTGTATAAAATATATGAGTAAAAAGCTGTATGCCAGTATACATGTATACATTTGTATATGTATGTGTGTTTATACACAAATAGATATTAACATATTTGCATTGCCACATATTTTCATACACTGTAGTTACTACCTTAATAATTATTCCTGTTGCAGGCAGACAGCTTTTAAAAATGCTTTACTTTGTGTAGACCATAAACTACTCATTAACATGAAGCCACAAATCACCCTGGACTTAATGATTTCTGTTCTATTATTTTTTTATTATAATTAAAGTTTTATGGGGTCAGTTAATACTCATTAGTTTTAGTATGATCTTCTTCTTCTTTCGGCTTTTCCCAGTTAGGGGTCACCACAGTGGATCACCTGTCCGCTTATGATTGGCAGTGGAGTTTTATGGTGTCGAGTTGCCAGCCCAGTGCCCAACCTTCCACAGAAGACACACACATGCATGCACTCACACCTAGGGCCAATTTAGACTGTCCAATCCACCTACAGCATGTCTTTGAGATGAGGGAGGAAACTGCAGCACCCAGAGGAAACCCACGCGACCACAGGGAGGACATGAAAACTCCACACAGAAGGCACCCCAGCCGAGTATCAAACCGGAGAACCTATGATGATCAACAATAATTTATTCAGTATTTCATAAAATCTCTTTGCTTGCCTTTTTATATATGTATATATTATGTATTTGTTATGTGTTAAGGATTCGTTGGATGATGGGATCATGTGCCACACTTGAGGGGTATATATGGGTGTGACTCAGAAATTTCAATTGTTCTGAAGAAGTTCTTTTCTGAACGAAACACTTAACCTACTAAAGTTTTAAAGTTTTATATTCCCTTTGGATGGTGATTAACTGTTTTTTCACATTTCAGTTTTTTGGTTTGATGTTCAGCTTGTAAACAAGAAATATTCCCTAATACAGATGGTTTATGTACAAATATATTATGAAATTATGTACTTTGCAGATTTATAAATGTACTCAGATTCTGCACAAATAAATACAGAAATTCTGGGCTTTAAAGTATATAAGTACACAAATTCAGTTCAAGTTTAAAAAGAACTTCTGTGCTTTGCTGATTAATACATCTATGTAGATAGACATTTCAAACCACATCTGTGAAAGATAAGCAAACGTGCCCCATTTTATGCCCTCTTTACACAACTGAAGAAGAAATTGCCTCTAATTCCTCCCAAGAACAGACACTTGAAGCAGCTTGGTGAGGTTGCTCATGATTATACAAACATTATTCTGAAATAAAACAAGTATCATGTACCAAAGAAATGTGTTGAATAAGAAATGACTTCTTTCAATTTATATTATATAGAAAAAGTAATGTACTTCTAGTATCCAAGTGCAGTGCAATCCTTATCAGCAAGATATTTTAAATGTGTTACCATTTCATATGTTACATCAGCTTATCCCCTTATGATCAGTAGACTGCAAATGTAAAAATCATCACAATTTCATATCCTTCAACTTCTTACTCATAGCTTTCAAGTACCACTTCCCAGAATATTTTTTCTGAATAAAGATTTAATGAAAATATGTAGGCACTATTGATAAAGTATGAACTGATGTGCTAACTCATTGAGCCAGTTTATTGCTTTGTTTGTTTCTCTACAGTCCCTCTTTATTTTTCTTATTTTAATTATGTGTGACTTTTTCTTTTCTTTGTTCCCCTTTCTCTCCAATTTATGTTCATTTTCCCACAGATTTTTAAGTGTTATAAGCAGCCAAACCATATTCACCTCAACTCAGGGAACATTCAATCACTGAAAATATTCATTCAATCACTGCCCATCAAGGCACATTCTCACAGGCTCAGGGTGGTGGCACAAGTCCTGTAGGCACCCTGGCATGGTGCAGTTTGGAAAAATACATGGACAGTGAGCTTTGGTACTTGGTTGAGGATATGGTGGAGCAGGTAGTGGAGAAAGAGTTTGGCTAGTCCAGGATGCTCTTTAGTGAGTGCTAGACTTGTTGCCCCATTTGGCTTCAATTACCAAGCCACCACAGTCCTCCATCCCCCACACTGGGACCCGTCATTGCACTACCATCAGTCAGTGTGTTAACATTTGAGGTCCCATAAACTGGAGTATTCCTGGAAGAAAAACCTCTTCATCTCCCTCCCTCCCTCCCTAACACTCTAGTCAACACTCTCTTACCTATTTCCTATCCAGACTACCATCTTATATTAAAAACCCTGGAAAATAAAGGGTCTCTCCCCTGCTAAAAACATGGAACCCCGCCTCTCCTACATCCTTCAGCATGACTCTCTTAGTGTGTTCCTTCTGTGTGTCTCTCTGTGTTGTACCTTCCTTGTTTCCATCTTTCTTATCTTCCCCTTTCCAATCTTTTAAACAACCAGTCAGAGTGTCCCCATACAGGCACCCTAATAGGAAATATATAAAACCCCTTTATATTTTCTCAGAGTTAATATAAATAGCTGTTTACTATGCATCACTTAACTTAAATATGTGTCAGTGCTTCTAATATGCTTGTACATAGCCATGTTTGTGCATAATACCCAAATACTTCTGAAATTATATGAACATTTATGCTTCCAGGTAGTACTACTCTCATCCCTAAAGCTTAACTTCACCAACTTTAAGCATTTAATGAAAGTGGACATTTCTTTGTAGAAGCTTTTACATTCATGTAGTCATCGCACATATCCTGCAATTAATGTTTTAGCATATGGGTGTAGCAATTCTTTTCAAAAATAACTGCTATGAAAGTGCAAACCTCTGGACTAAGAATGCCACCCAATATTACAAAATGTTCTGAAGAACAGACATGCTAGTGGATTATCATCTAAAACAATCAGTTTGTGAGACTAGTAAAGACTCTTATGGCTTTAACTTGTAAAACAAACTTAGTGCTTCATTGCAAGATTTATCTGGTAGTATTCAGTTAATTAGCACTAAGATTTAAGAGAAAATTTTGCAAATTTACTATCCTTTTTAACTGAACAATCTTTTATTCATGTTCATCCATCATTACAATTCTCTGATGGTCACGAGGCATGGTATTAACTTATGCCACTGGTGGCATGCCATTTTCACTTTAGGTCTTTTCTTAGACCATCCTCTTTTATACATCTGGGCCTTGCCTGTAAATATATTATCTTGAACTGGACAATGAATTGTTCAAGCAAAAAAGGAAGTTAAATGCAGAAAGAAAGAAAGAAAGAAAGAAAGAAAGAAAGAAAGAAAAGATTAAAGAAAGAAGAGAAATTACAAGTAAAAAATACATTAAGACCTTAAAGATAATTATTATATCTAAGAAAAATAAGAAAATGAAGGTAAATGTATATACATAGTTTTGGCAGAAGAGATTAGAAAAATAGTATACCGAAGCTAAGAAATTGAATAATACCAGGAATAAAGACCAAAATGGATGTTAAAAAGGCAACAGCATACAGGAAGGAAGACAGCAATTATTATTCAATAATTACATGAATTCTTATTTTCATCTACTTGACTGAAAATGTTAATCCCCCCAAGTAAGTCAATGACAAGATAATTTCTTCTTACCATCCTGTTTCCATAAATCTGATTTAATCATAATAATAGTTGATTATAATAATACCCGGGGGGGGCATGATGGCACATTCTCCTCTTACCCTAAATGGGGATTTGGGGAGGGTTTTGCCTCCACAGACAGACAGTTTATTATTATAGTCAACACAGTGAAGCTGTATTACATAGCACAGGTGGGAAATACATAGATCCTGCTCAAAGACAATTGCAAACATGAAATTCTGAAGTGCTGAGAAACTGAAATGATCATACGACTTAAGGGATATTAGTGTACCTACACTTTCTAAAGGATTTCTTCAGGAAACAGTTTTTGTGTAATTTATTTTAATTATAGTTTGTCAAAACCATATGCACTTGTGCTCTACAAGTTAGGTGCATTCAAATGTTTTGATTTTACTTTTTCCCACAATAGTGTGACCATGGAATTGATATAGATAAGTTAGCGGTCAAGATGTTCACACGGAGAGGCATAAAGGATAACTTTTTTGTGTGTTTATACTTGTTCAAGTTACACTTCTGGATGTTCAGCCATCAACTAAGATTGTCTCATTGTACTATGAAATGAACAAACAATGTAAAAGTGTGGATATTACTTTTTTATTATTCCAGTACTTTTAATTATTCTACTGAGAATATGTAAAATATTCAGAGAAATGAACGGAGTACTTGGATCATGGAAGTGGTTTGTTGGTTTGTTGGTCTGTAGGTAATAATAACCCTTGAAGTCTGCCCCTTTTTTGTCCATAAATGCTCAGAGGGGATCATCCATCAGCTGGGCCAAATGGGCACAAAGTGTCTGAGCCCAAATGGCTCAGTCCCATCTGCCCTAGTTGGTAATTAGATGGAAGGTAACTATATAAGCCTAAACAAAGAAATAGAAAGAAGTCCATGCCTATGAGAGCAAATGCTCCAACAAATTTGAACCAAGGTTAATAGGCACAAACAGTACTGTGAGGCTTATACCAACACAAAAGTATTTATTAATCCGCAATACAAGAAAAGTTCCAATCCAACACACATAAGCTCAATAAAATGCTTAACTTTATCATGGCATTTTTTGCTTACAATATATGTAACTATATAAGCCTCCAAATCTTCCTCCTCCTCCCATGTCAGAGGTCTCAGCAGTGGCATGGCTGTTGCTGTCACTGCTACCATTCCTTCAGCAGTGGCAGTCATTATTTGGAGGAATCGCTCTATGGTAACCATCTTATTAATTATGCAGGAGTAGGTAGATTCTCTCAGAGCATAACACAGGTATACTTTCTCAGAGTCATTGTACAAGAATTTATAGGTCAACACTCAGGAATATGACACAAGATCTAGAGGCAGGTATACCCTCTGAAAACACAGCATTTGGTTTTAAAAATAGTACAGCACAAGGATATATATACTCTATCAAGAACATAGAACAAACTACTGAAAAAAGGAAGGAAACAAGTGTGTTTCATCTTGGTAAAAACTGTGATATGTCTCAGTACAACATTTACCACTGTAAAGGTTTCTCAGAACCATGAACAACAGAATGCTTTTATATTGGGAAATTATGCTTACTTGCAGATACAGGTTAAGCTGGAGCTTCAAGACAAAAAAAGAAAAGGCTGATGTTTTTGTTCACATTTTCCTTGAACCTGAAAAATGCATTTATCTTACACAAAAGCATTTTATATAAAACAGCTTTATTTTTACAATGGAACTTAAAGGCTAGATTTTCATAGATGAAATTAATGTCTGTGGCTTTCAACATAAACTAAATCACAGTACCGTTAATAAACTCAGACATGAATGCAACTTAAAATACAAATGTCTCAGGTTCTGGCATAGCTGTCTTTAGACACCAGTGAACCCTGCAGTCACTGGGAGTACCCTAGCCCTGAAAGGACCCCCAACCATAGCAACTTATCTAATTGCAATATTTTGTTATGTTTGTCAAACTAATAAAAGCTAGCACAGCAATACTGTGCATTAAATAATCCAGCTAGGTAATAACTGCTATTTAAAGGAGATATAAATAATAGTTATTATAATTTAAAGGAGATATAAATAATAACTATGATTTCTGTCTCCTTTAAAATACAAAGATATCTCTGGTTACAGTAGCAGTGTTTTGTCAGGTAACAGGCTTCATAATTTTATTACATGTATTACCACTGACATAATACCCTTGACTTAGTTAAATCATGGTGGTGGGCATTTGTTCAATTAAAACTAACATCATAGCCTGCCTTAGGTATCTGCAATGCCAATTGCTGCAGAGCCACCCCCACACACACACACACACACACAATCATCCTTGACTGTGTGTAGGGCCTGCAAGATCTCCTGCTGTTTAGGGACAAATGAGGAGAAAATTATTAATTTTCCGATTACATACTTTATCCAAACCAGGGTTGTGATATGATCCTTTTAGGATAAAGCCAATAATCAGTGAATGAACATGTAAGCACTTGAGATCAGTAGCCCAATGTGACTGATCTCAGGATATACCTTGGATTTTAAGAAGAGTTGATGCTTCTGATCTTCATGGATGTTTTTTCTCTTTCAAAGAGTTTCATAAATACAGTCAGAACATCAAATACTTTAGTTCTGAGCTTCTTTGCTCATGAATTTTGGGCAAAGCCAAAAATAATAGCAGAATAAAGGCTCAAAATCAAGAACACATTTTAAGTATTAGCCTAATGCATTTTGCATCAAAATGTACTTTTTGGACAATAAGAAGTATGAGACTCTGATATCTGGATTTATTGACTGCAACCCTAAAGGCAAATCAAATATTTTACAAGGGACAGAGCAAAATTAAGAGGAAAAATTAGTGACATTTTTTGAAATAAGTTACAAGTATTTGTTACTTCTCAGTGAGGTAAATAAAAGTGACTTACCCCTGTTCCTGTTTGATGATTGCTACACAGCAGTCAGTGATCTTGTGTGGCAGTACCAGTGTTGCACAATGTATTGCTAAGGAAATACTCATCAGTCAAAGAGACTCTATTTACATCCAGAAAAATGCATCAAGTTTATGTTCTAAAGTTATGCACTTAGGAAACTTTAGTATATCATCCCCAGACACGTGAACAAATATAGCATTTTAACTGATTACTAAAGTCTATTCTGAGAATAGTTATTGAGGAAGGTGGTAAAAATTGGCACCAATTAATGTTTGTGTTTGTCGTTGGAGAAATACCATAAGTCTTAATGGGATTAAGTTCTTTTGAATAATAGTCACTTTCATGAACTAATAAATACTTCCAGAAAAACTTGGGAAGAAAAGAAAAATGCATTTAATGGTGTCACAAGCATAGCTAAACAACCAGTGTCCTGTGCCGATCCCACAACTTAGCATCCCACCCTCTCAGCTCTTCAAGTGAATAGCAAAAAAAAAGAACTTCTGCAAAACTTGGAACGTAACACATCCGTTTAGGTTCCATTTCTGTGCCCTGTCTCCAGCCCTCCTTCTGCACACTTTATTAACAAAAAAAAATAATAATTTCTTCTTTTAAACTGTAGAAAACAGCTTTCTACAAATGCAGCAAACAGTAGCAGTAGTGATACCCTGTTTGTACAGAGTGTTACAGCATGCAGGTTTTAGTTTAAAAAATGTTTTCTCTTATAAACATAGCCGTAGCAAGCAGTTGTTACAGTTTATACCCTGCACCAAGAGCTGCAGCACTCAGATTTTAGTTTAAGAAAAGAAACAAATCGTTCAATTTTAAGCTGTAGCAAACTGCTTGCTACCATTTTATACTCCTTGTTAGTGCTTCAGTGCTCTGGTTTTAGTTAACAAAAAAAAAGATTTTTTTTTACTTTTAAACTGTCGTAAACTGTTTTCTACGATGTTGCAAGGTAAAAACTGGAATCAGTTCAGACCACACACGGAGAGCTACAATAGTCATGTTTGATAGCAAATGCAATATCAGCATTAAAGAGAGATTGAGATATGATGATTGCCTCCCCCACAACCTTTTCTGCCCAGGGTAGTTGTCCCTCTTGCCCCACCCTAGTTACACTACTGAATAGTATCCCAGAGCACTTCACACACTTATAAGTTAGGCTGAAAATGTTGATGCCCATTCTGTGAGAACATAAGGAAGTTGCTCAGGCCAAAGAACAAAAGGTGTATAACAGAAATGCAAGGACCAGGGAATTCAAACTTAGAGATCAGATGTTTATTTTGGTATCCGCTGCAGAAAGTAAGTCTCTGACTAAATGGCAGCTTCCATTTGAAATAGTAGAAAAATTAAATGAAGTAAACTGCAGACTTAAACACGGTGGTAAGAGAAGATCAGAACAGGCATACTATATCAGTATTCTGAAACCATGGAATGAAGTGCAGACCTGTGTAGTTAACTTAATAGCAGAAACTGGTAGAAATCATAGAGAAAGAAAACTGAACTCTTTGCCTGTAGTGCAGGTAAATGACATACTATTTATGCAAGAGAAACAAAGGATAATGTGTTTCTGATAAGAAAAAAATAGAAAGTGTTTCTAGAGCTACCTGGCAGAATAAACTTGATTCAATATCATGCCATTCTAGGTGAAAGAGTTTAGTAACTATTTGAAATGTCGAGACTCACTAGAGCGAGTTCTGAAATATGGATACTGAATGGTCGAAAAAAATTAGTTACATACACAAAGTCCAAGATGACCATTTTTTGAGATATTCCTTTTTTTCTAAGGTATAGTGATCTCGGAGTTGGTATATATAAGTTTGGGGGTTGTGCAGGGCTTGATCCCTCCCCCCACATCTGGGGGCGCAGAGATCTTGCCCCCTGCAAAAAAAAAGTTTAAAGGAGAAGAGTGATTTTCAAGACACGCTCTTCTGTTGGATTTTTGGCCTTGTTTTTGGCTTGTTGGCACTTAGCCTTAGGAGTGCCAACTTAACAGGGAACTGAAATAGTTAACTTAAAACCTTATAGAATACAAGAATCACAGAGAAAGCCTGTGTAAGAGGATGTATGAAGGAAAGCATAAGTTAGGGGTGACAAGGGAGTCAATAAAACCAATGGAACAGCAACATAATGTTAGTCCCATAGCTTGATGAAACAATTGGGTTCTATAATAGTATTAGGAATCTAAGCAGCATTGTGAAATTTGACAGCTACCCAATGCCTTGTATGGATGAGCTAATAGAAAGAGTGGGGAAGTCAAGATTCTTTACCACGTTAGATGTGGCAAAGGGGTACTATGAAATCTAACAACTGAAGTAACAGAAAAGATAGCCTTTTCAACACCAGACAGATCATTCCAGTATAATGTTATTCTTTTTGGATCACATGATGCCCCATGGCCTTTTAGAGATTAATGGGCAGAGCCCTAAAGCCCTATATCATGCATACTGCAATTTGCTTACACAATGTACTAATACACTATGAAAATTTGTACTACTGTCTAACTAAGGTAAAGGTCAGACAAGACTACCTGAAGTATGCCATGTTGACTGCTAACACCTTCAAATGCATGTTAGGCATGAAGGAGGTAAAATGTTCAGAGTCTATGATAGTAAGGGGACTGTTAGGTCCCAATTAAAAAAAACTAGAAGCAGAAAGAAACTGACCTATTCCGGTCACTAAAAGGCAAGTGGAGGCCATGTTACCTGACTACTGTTGAAGGTATGTTCTCTATTTCACTTCATTAGCATGCCCTTTTACCTGCTTGACAAAAGGAAAGATGCCCATTAAAGTACCATGGCCACTAAAAACAGACAGTATTTTTAACCAGTTAAAAGAAACATTATGTTCAGAGTACTATTGCCAGACTTCAGTAGATCGTTCATTGTTTATACTGATTCATCAGAGGTAGCTTTAGGAGCAGTGCTTTCACATGCTTTTGAGGGGAATGAACACCTTAAATGCTTTCTAAACAATAAATTAAGAAGAACAGAAACCAGGCATACCACAATAGGGAAGGAATACTTGGCAGTCAAGTTGCATATTTCAGCATTAAAATATTATCTATTTGGCCTGGACCATACATCGGTCATAGGTCACAGGTACCTTAATATGGCTCAATAAATACTCTGCTTGCAACCATTTATGTCGACTGTAAACCATAAGTTAGGCTCAGCCAGCAACAATTCAAATAGACTATTTAAATCTCACAGCCAATCTAGTGGGCCTGAAAATAAGGGTTTCAAGCTTGGGAAGTAGCAATGTAAAATAGTGTCATGGTTCTTGCTATCTGATGCAACAAAATTATGTAAATAATATTGTAAATAAAGTGTTTTGTAATGAACATCTTATCAAAAATATCATGGAAATAGTGCTGCACACAGAATATTTTAAAAATGGTGTGTTTCCCTTTAAGACAGACAGGTATACTGATTTGATTTAGTTAGAAAAGTTCCCACAATGAATGTTGTTAATGAGCAACTATCCTCATATGTGGAATATAAAAAGGAAGGTTATGGCCCTGGTTATTGGAGAAACTGGTCTCTTTCTTTATACACATATATATATATATATATATATATATATATATATATATATATATATATATATATATATATGTGTGTGTGTGTGTGTGTGTGTGTGTGTGTGTGTGTGAGTGTGTGTGTGAATGTGATGTGTGTATGTGAGGGGGATGTAGGCATATGGTGGTGTATCCATGTGTTTATCTGGGCAGTGCAACCTTGGAGTTAGAATATTTAAGTAGGGGGGTGGGGGGGCAGGGGAGCTTGCCCCCCTGCTTGTCTGTAGGTTACGTTTGTGTGTTGATGTTTCGGGGGAAGGTGTGTGTATGTGTCTGTGTATGGTGTATGTTGTGTGTAGTTTTCGGTAGTTTGAATTTCACGGTTTTGGTTTTTCGGTATTGTAGTGTTTCGGGTGTTTGGTCTTGGTACTTTGGGCATCAGTAGAGTGAGTGTTCGGTATTTAGTAGTGGTTCCATATATAAATATATATATATATATATATATATATATATATATATATAGAGAGAGAGAGAGAGAGAGAGAGAGAGGGGAATGTATAGAATATCAGTTCTGAATAGAAAGCTATAAAAATGTGATAGAAAAGAAGAAAAACCCTGGAAGAATCTGAAGTAGCCTTGAGAACTGCTTCTAAGAATCCAGATAGACATAAAACATGTGAAATCATCCTGGGGATGCAACAAAAATAGTATGAAAGGCTGCAAAAGTTTGGTGCTTTATTTCTATTAGGAAAGAGTCTGCACAATTTTTTCCTGTTTAATAACATTTCATTATTTTGTGCATTATACTATTGATATACCATTGTATACACACACACACACACACACACACACCCAAACATATGGATCTACTTTACAAGCTCAAAGTTTCAAAACATCAAACTGCCAATAGTCAAGACCATAAGTTTTGAAATTTCCAAATTATAATAAAAAAATAAAAACAATTTTTTTTAAGTTTTTGCAGGGAGCCAAATCCCCCTGCACCCCCTGCTAGATAAATATACCAACTCCAAGATTGCACTACAGTGAGGAAAATGGTAAACCCATTCTGCGTTGTACAGCGATCTCCACTGAAAATGTTTGAAGTTTCAAAATTTCGATGTTATGATCCCATTTGCAGTTTGAAGTTCTGAAACTTCAAGCTTGCAAATGGAATCCATATATATATATATATATATATATATATATATATATATATATATATATATATATATATATATTTGTTTGTGTCTTTCGGCTTTTTCCCGGTTAGGGGTCACCACAGCGGAACTCCGGTCCACTAATGATTGGCAGTAGATTTTTACATACTGGCTTGCCGGGCCTAACACACAACCTTCAAAGAAGGAATGCCCATTCACACATGTCGCTACACAGAAGACGCTTTAACTGAGAATCGAACGGACAACATCTAACTGTGAGGCGACAATGCTACCGCAGCACCACCGCAGTATATATATATATATATATATATATATATATATATATATATATATATATATGTATGTGCATGCACACACACACACACACACACACACACACACACACACACACACACAATTATATTAGGAAATCCCAAATTCAACAAATTTCAAGCATGAAGTTATGGGAAAGAGTAGTGGAAGCTAGGTTAAGAAGGGAGGTGATGATTAGTGATCAGCAGTATGGTTTCATGCCAGGAAAGAGCACTACAGATACAATGTTTGCTCTGAGAGTGTTGATGGAGAAGTACAGAGAAGGTCAGAAGGAGTTGCATTGTGTCTTTGTGGATTTAAAGAAAGCATATAACAGGGTGCCTAGAGAGGAGTTGTGGTATTGTATGAGGAAGTTGGGAGTGTCAGAGAAGTATGTAAGTGTGGTACAGGATATGTATGAGGGTAGTGTGACAGCGGTGAGGTCTGCACTGGGAGTGACGGATGCATTTAAGGTGGAGGTGGGATTACGTCAAGGATCAGCTCTGAGTCCTTTGTTATTTGCAATGGTGATGGACAGGTTGACAGACGAGATCAGACAGGAGTCTCTGTGGACTTTGATGTTTGCACATGACACACTGATCTGTAGTGAGAGTAGGGAATAGGTGGAGGAGACCCTGGAGAGGTGGAGATATGCTCTAGAGAGAAGAGGAATGAAGGTCAGCAGGACTAAGACAGAATATATGTGTGTGAATGAGAGGGAGGGTAGAGGAATGGTGAGGATGCAGGGAGTAGAGGTGGGGAAGGTGGATGAGTTTAAGTACTTGGGATCAACAGTTCAGAGTAATGGTGAGTGTGAAAGAGAGGTGAAGAAGAGAGTACAGGCAGGGAGGAGTGGGTGGAGAAGATTTGCACTGGGTGTAACGAGGATGGACAGGATTAGGAATAAGTATATTAGAGGCTGGTAGTTAATACAGAGGATTAAGGCTATGAGCTGTTAAGGAGCTCCTTTTTGTGGTACAAGGTTTGATTCAATCAGTATTTGCCTACTGTGTGACCTTGAGCAAGTCACTAAACCAGAAATTTCTTTGGAACAGTTGAGAAGCTGGGTGAGGCTCCTCACTGGTCTCATGAACCACAGGCTTAGTAATCATCTATAAATTAGTTGGCTCCTATTTACATGCTGACTGGGAGATTATAACATATTTACCAGAGTTCTGGTCTTCTTCAATTTTTCAGGGTCACTTCACTGGGCCTCCAATCCCATTCTGCAAGAATCACAACTCTGTGTTAATTCTGCCAGATTTCTCTGGCTTTTCTGTCTCTGACTTCTGACTTGGGCTACATCTCGCCTTCTTTTACACACTGCTGATACCAGGGTTTAATCGTCAGCCATATTTTAATTCTTCAGAAAGGAATATCTTAGTGCACACAATATATACAAGCAATATAAATACAATATATAAATACAATCTATAAATGTAAACTAAATTTACACATTTTATGGGTGAAAACCACCACACTGTCATAATATATATGCTGATGAATTTGAATAGTCAGGGGTGGGAATTAACTGGAGCACACACAGGAAACCCACACAGGTACAGGAAGAACATACATACTCTATGCACATGGTGACCAAAAGTAAAGACTGAAACTTAGGCCCTGGAATACAGAAAACAAGCTGGTACCACTGATCCAGCAGGCTGACCTTAAACATTATTACATTAATGCCATTAATATTTTTGAGGGTTCTATTTATATACCAAGTACTTGGACTCCTTTTTCAGTACTGACACTAGAATGCACTGTAAGGGCAGTGCTGCACTCTTCTATATGTCATTCTTCTGAAGAGACGTTAAACCAAAGACCCTGTCTGAGATCTTAGTAGCTTAGGTGGATGTAGGAGATCCATGCCACTTATCAAAGACATTAGGGTACATTATTATCTTCTCTAACAAAGTTGTCTAGAATTATCCCATCAACTAAATTATATCCAGCTCTCTTAACACACAAAATTATATTTAATCCGATTTCCAACACAGGTATAAGTACATTTCTCTACAGCTACCTCCTGAATTATCACCTTCAATCTTCTGGCAAAAATGTACTTGATATTCATAAACCTTATAAAAACTCCTGTCAAAGTGTGTACTCACACTGTGTAGCAAAAGTCTGGAATATGATCCCTGCACTAATCAGGGCAGTACATAACATTTATTTATTTAAGTATCAACTAATAAGATTTCTCCTGGCTTTGCACTTGCGGCTAAAATTTCAGCTCCTTCTCCTATAATACCTATATAAATCCTATCTTTCATTTTCCTTGGTTTTTTATTTCCCTAAACTTAATCTTGCTTTTATTCATTGGGTCAGATTCATGAATGGCTATGCGATGTGTTGCTGTCATGTTTGTATTTATAAAACAGCTCTACATTTCATGTAGTGCTGCAAAATAAAGGTAAACAGCAAAGTATGCTAATTAAAACATAATTAGCTGAAGTAGATGTTAATTAACCAATCCAAAATGGCAGAGCTATTCAGGAAGTTATAAAACAGTCATGTACACTTAGTGCAGCCATTTGCCATGGGTCTACTTTAATTAAACAAAAGCGGAATCTGTCGAATATGAATCCGTCGACACATAAACAGTGAAATGCGATAACGTCGAACACGCAAAACCACAAAATTTAAACATCAAAACCACAATAGTCGGCCAACCCCACTGCCCGTAACATACTACCTATGCAAACACAACAACAAAAAACACATACATACACTAACCAAAACCCTACTACTAACCCTAAATAAAAGCACCAAAATCCCAGTTGTAACCCTACACTAAACCCCACATACACAGCTATCTATGCACTACCCTTAACCCCTCCCTAACCCTAAGGTCCGTAACTACTGCACACTTACCCTACAGAACTATACCCACACAAAGTAAATATTCCACACACATACACTTAACAAAACCCTACACTAAACCTTACATACATTACCTATCTATGCACTTACCTTAACCCGCACCCTAACCATAAGGTCCGTAACTATTGCACACTTACCTTTTGGAGCTATAATGCAGACAGGCCAACTATGATAATTCGACATTTCCAATTTCGCTATTTAGTGCGTTCGACGTTTCCGTGTTCCGCTGTTTACGTGTCGATGGATTCGTATTTGACAGATTCCGCTTTTGTTTAATTAAAGTAGACCCATTTGCCATGAACTCCAATCACACTTAGGAGAAAAAACAATGTTAGGGGCTGCCGCTGCTGTCTTGCATGTGTATGTGCAACAGGCTCAGATCTATACTGCTGCTGCTGCTGCTGATAGACCTTATCCAAGGAGGAGAAGGGTGTTCAGGCCCCATTTAACATATCATGGACTGCATGATATTGAAATATTAGAGCGATACAGGGTGGCTAGGGAAAAACTCCAGCATTAAGTATATTAGCTACTGGTACATCCCAGAGACCCACAGGAGATACACTAGAGGTGTCACAGGCCTCAGCCTCCAGAATATTGCACCAGTTCCTTTATGCTATGCCAGAACATTGAAGGGAGTACAGGAGTACATCGATTTTACTCACACAGACAGTGACCATGACTCACACATAAGGCACACCTTGCAGCTTTGCATGTGGTTTGCTAGGGGTGATGTTCCACAAGACCATTTACTGGGAGATGCAGGTTATGAACTGGAACCGTGGCTTATGACACCCATCAGAAATGAACACACTCCCGTTGAAGAAGGATACATTGATGCCCACAGTCAAATTAGAAACATCACAGAGCATGTGTTTGGTATATCGAAGTCATGGTTACAGTGTCTAGACGCATCAGGGGTGCCCTGCAAAATGACCGAGGCAACTGCACAGAAATACTCAGTCTGTGCCATGTTGCATAATATCATCTTCAGGAAAAAGCTGCAACACGGACAGCAAGAGCCAGGACACACAGTCATTCCTCCAGCACATACAGACAGGGATTCTGAGGGAGAACCTCTAGCTGCAGAAGGAGATGACAGACATAGGCACAATATGCCCTCACCCTGGCTAAGAAGTAAAGGGTAACACAGATACACTCAACATCTAAGGAATACACATAACAACCCAAGCACATACAAATAGTAAAACTGATGCCAACCAACATACACTACCTTTACTTCCCCATGTAATGGCTGTGTACTTATAGCATCAGACACAGACAACCCCAAAGGACATGAGTTGTACCTGCAGTAATTTCAAGGTAAGTGTGGAACCTCAAATATAAAACATATTTGTAAGAAGATAAAATAACTCATACCTACATACTGTTAGTCATAAATGAACCCAAGAACCTGTGTGAGATGTCCAGCCATGACATTATTGGCTTACATGACTGATATGTGCAATACACAGCTATGCATTTTACCCACTAACCTGCATCAAGCTGACCACTTACCCACTGTATATAAACCAGTCGACAGAACAATTATATAAACAATTCACAAGCAGAGCAGTAAGCAGGAATGCAGTATCACTGGTTCGAATGCATGACTTACAATACTAACTGAAATAACCATTCAGGAATGAGCATGGACAAAATGTTCTTCTAATATATGTGCATAAAATCAACATTGTAAGAAAGACTCACTTAATTATCCACTCTGTGTATCAGACATATATGCAACCCGAAATCAAAACAAACTGAACAAAGGGCAGAGCACAGTCATCATCATTTGGACAGTGTGGGGTGGGGCAGCAGACCAAGGTTGACACCAAAGTAGTGAGTGTGTGCGTGTAGGAAACACAGACATTCATTAAAGTAGAACATTTCTCAGGGCCATTAACAGGAAATGTATAACCATCAGCATTAAGGTTTACTTTGCTTGCATGCGTATGAGTTGGTGAGAACATTTTTAGTGAAATATGTGTGTGTGTCTTTGTGAACATAGTAAAGCTCTGCACTAGCAGTACATCCTGGCATGTTGGACAGGTGTGAGCCATGCACGCTGGAGTTGTCAGTTCGATGTCATTGCTCCTGACCACAGAGATTGCCTATGCCAGGAGTTGCACTGCCACTTCCATGTCCCCAGTTCGAAGTACGGTGCTACCTGGATGTGAGCAATGTCTACTGGACTAGCTTTGTTCACAACTACATCCAGGACCACAACCCCATTGCCTAACACATCAGGGTGTGGACACCTCAATCACTGGTGGAGCAGTGGAAGTAGTGCCACTACAGAAGCGGAATCTGGCACAAACACATCGGCTAACACCAGAGGAAGATGCAGCTCTACTGACAAGTGGATGCCAACCCTCCCCCAACAGATGCTCCACCACAGACACTGCCCAATCCAGTATGTCACATCCTATCCAAGGAGTCACTCACATTGTTGAGGTAATCATGCACATCTGAATGTGCCACATTTAAGTCTCACACTATTTCTTCTTAGGCCCTGGTGGAGTGCCTGTGCCTCCATGACAGCTCTATCTATACATCTGGTTGCACATAATGATACACCAGGATCAGGAGGAGTCTGGACAGCAGGCCTCCTCCATACACCTCTAACAACCCTCTTGTATGGTACCATGCCCTCATGATGGCAGACTCAACCAGCTCTGTAACCAGAGTAACCATACTACCCCAGTCGACTGTGTCACCCTTAACCTGTCCTATATTTGAGGGCTCAGTGAAAGGGGTAGGCATAAGCATACTGACTGTGTCTGAAATAAGGCCAGGGGGTGTGTGTGCCACAACCTCAGTATCAAACTGACCCTCTGCACCCCAAGACTGTGCCTCTGTTTTGCCACCATTATCATCAGACCCTACTGATACATTGAGTGTTATGAGTTCTACTCTCCTACTGTCAGAATCACCTGTGACAATAAGCAACAGACTCAAGAATGGGAGAAATAGGTACTAGAATTAATCCAAACTATGGTCTAAAAACTCATTTTAAATAATTTCATATGCTAAAGGAATACAGTAATTGATCTCTCCTCAGACCTACATCTAACTAATGGGTATCACTAAGCAAAGACAATTTGTGCTTATCATTTGCAGGTGGTCTTTTAGATGACAATTCTGATGTCCCTGGCAAAGAGGAAGGCAGTGGGAAGAAGGATAATAAGCATCATAATGCAAATGACACAAGGACAGAGAGTAATGCTGTGCCTATCTGTCCCTTAAGAAATATCTCAGAATCAATCAAACTGCCCAGATCACCCCTCAATCTCTGTTGAACTGTGTGTCTCCTAAGCAACATGTCTCAGTGCATGCAGATATCTCAGAAGTACTCGAGTATTAACATATAAATTTGTCTAGAATGGCAATTAATGTGTTACATATAGCATACTTGGAAGTTGTTCTTGGGACACACTTGGCCTGTCACGCACATCCGCACCACATAAATGAGTCTGTATGAACCATCTGCTGAGCTGTCAGGATATCTGACAGTGGACAGAACTCCTCAGTTTCACTGAGTTGTGGTTTGGGAGCCATCTGTTCATGTGAAACTGCAGCTGTCCTCTTGTAGGCCATTCTAATCCTATAAGTGACACAATACCACACCCGATTATGGTTTCTCGCATGGCAATGCACTGCATTTATGTCAGCGATGACTTATTGCCACATGCTTTTTCCATCAGACATATCTCATCTGCCTCTGTCAAACAGGAATGATCCACAGAGGTATGAGGCTTGAATGATGACCTTGTTCTCTGCATCACTGAATGGTGGCTTATGTGGAAGAGATGGTCTGGGTGCTGTAGTCCTGTATGACATGAAACAGAAAAAAAGATAAAACACATTTGTAGCACATAAAAATGATTCTCCTCAAATAAAACCTGTGCACCCATCATCAACACAAAACAACTGAACACACAATGCTCATTTACAACTACACAAGTTAAGGCAGCCCCATTAATACATTAGCATTACATCTATTATTTGAATATTTCTGTAATGAGGACAGTAGTTGTGTAACTGGCTACTGGATGGCAGTATTATCAATAAATAGGCAAGAACTCAAAGTAGAAATGCCAATCAATTTACATTGGTCTCTCTACTGTTGTGGAGTTCACCCAGGGATATCTGAGAAGCCTTACTCATCTATTAGAATCACTTATACAACCTCATGAAGTTGATAATAAACACAAAACACTTGTTTTCACTAAGTGGTGAAATTCCAAGAGCAAATAGTGGCAGAATACTGTGATATAACCACACCATTCATTAAAACACTTTGAAAACACAGCAAGAACTGTCATACCTGGGCTATGCCACAGTGAATGAAACTGCAAACAGATAAAAACATTTTTCTATTTCATATTGAAATACATTCCAAATATGAAATGTAAACAGTTTATGAAGAGGGCAAACATACCTTAGGAAAAAAATATTTTAATTTGAAGAAAATTCTCTTCCAAGTAAATACCAGTAAGAATCTGCCTGTATCAAAACAGTCTCCCTTCCTTCCAGTTCCATAGCTACACAATTACGTTTATATAGTGTAGCGTCATCCTTACAAGAGGTTAGTGAGACCAGCTATGTTATATGGGTTGGAGACAGTGGCATTGACAAAAAGGCAGTAATTATAGCTGGATGTTACAGAGTTAAAGATGTTAAGATTTGCACTGCGTGTGACGAGGGTGGACAGGATTAGGAATATATTAGAGGGTCATCCCAGGTTGGATGGTTTGGAGACAAAGCCAGAGAGGCAAGATTGCGTTGGTTTGGACATGTGCTGAGGAGGGATGCTGAGTATATTGGGAAAAAGATGCTAAGGATGAAGATACCAGGTAACAGGAAAAGAGGAAGGCCTAAGATAAGGTTATGGATGCGGTGAGAGAGGACATGCAGGTGGATGGTGTGCAGAGCAAGATGCAGAGGACAGGAAGAAATGGAAACAGATGATCCACTGGGGTGACCTCTAATGGGAACAGCTGAAAGAAGATGATGAGTGTAGAGTCATCCTTCTGATCACTGTGAAGATGTAAATGAGGTGTTAAATGATTAGCATTCCTGAATACCAAAATTCGTAGTTGTAGGGGAGGTAAACATTGTGTAAGAAGCTAAACAAATGCATGCACACACCCAAGATTTTATAGAGGAGCAATGACAATTGTTAGCTGTTAATGGCTTGCAAGTGTTAATGATTACTCTGAATACAGCAACAAACAATACCCAAGAGACTCTTTTCTCTGAAGTGGGTTTGTCATGGAGATTAGACTTAAGAAAAAGTGAAAGCACCTTGAAAGAGATATGACAACAACCTTAATAACACTGATTTTCTTTCAATAATAACATACTCTCCATTTTGTGATTATAAATTGTTCTGCAATGCTAATCAGCTGTATTATACATTGAAACAAGGATGTAAAGAAATGCACATGACATTGCCTTTCTGTTAGTTAAGCTGAGAGAAGGGGAAAATGTTCAGAAAATAGAAGAAAGAGCTGCAGTGTTGCCAACCTTGCAATAATATGGTGGTGGCTATTATTAGCCTAAATATGTTGTCAATATCACATTCATCTAGACATGTTCAAGCAAATGAGAAAGGAAAATTTCCTGACCTTTCTTCAGGTGGATCTCTAATATGATGGTCTGCTAATTCAGACCTCTACGTAATATATATTGTCTGACTCCTACTTTGTGCCTGTGTTGGTGGCAAAGAGGGATAAGATGACAACTGAGAATTTTGTTATTGCACTGATTGGGAGTTCAAATCCAGATAGTGCACTGTTTGGGAGAGTTACTGCATAGTTCTTGACCATATTATCAGGTTGTAAGGCAGAAAAGTAATGAAATCTCCCAATCTTGTGTTTTCATTATAATTGCAGGCTGCCTGCTAGTATTTACATTTTTATGGGGTTTTTTTTGTTTTGTTTTGGGGGGGGTTGTGTTTATTCTTTGTGCGCATTTTGGCAAAGTGCATTTTGGACTGGCAGCATTATATGGCAGTGAATGAGAGTCCACTGCACAAGGTACAACCTGAGAAGTTTAATTTGGAATGACATCATTAGCATTTTTTGAGTGGCAGACATTCGCTTTGATAAGCACCATGAATAGCATTAAGTGAAGAAATTCTACACTTCACCTAAGTATCACTGTAGCACAAGGTATAAATGCAATGAGTTTAATGAAACACAATAGACAATGCAGGGTTTGAATCCAGCTTGCAAATATTTTTGTTTAAACTCAATATAACTATAGAATAAAAATATGTCGCATATGAAATGCATATGGTGAAGCATGTGATAAATGTTCCATATCTTATCTGTACATCATGTCAGGTGATGTTGTAAAAGTGTTGTAGTTGTATAGTCACCTGTTATCACTATTAATAAGAGTAGCTATGGATACTGTATCATATAATAAGTTATAAAGAACTATAATAGCAAATGATTTACGTGAGTAATGTGATCAGGTCCATTAAATATGCTGCATAAACTGTCATAATAATTCATCATGACAGTAAGAAGTAATTGTTAGTGGAACAAATTGTGCCCTGGTTAATTCTTTTTACTATGCCAAGCCTGTCCTCCTGTCATTGTTTGTATGTTCCCTTTCTGAGGCACTTACACTACAAGGCATGCTAAGGATGTACAGCCTACATGTGCCTTGTAATGTGTGAAGCAGATGTGAAAATTAAGTATGTTTCCTGCTTATGGTACAACTGTTTATGAATGCAATTACAAGTCATGTTTGTCATTTTTTTTTCATTTTAATTTTTTCCCCATTTGCACATTGCTCCACAGAGCATAAATATGATTCAATGCTGAATGGAAAAATAACAAATATATCACAGCACCCTTAGAAAGCAAAACCTGTCTCTGTAACACAAACTATAAATGTACTGATTTCATAGAGTTATTAGAGTTGATTTGGGGTTCTAATCCCTCTTATGGTTAATTTGATAATGGTGTCAGCTGGAAACACTGGCATATAGTTTGCAACCTGACTTAGACATCCTCTCTGAGTGTGTGATAAATGATGAATATGAAATTATCTATAATTCTTGCCAGTTTTGATGTGCCAAGGCAATGCTGCAAGTATTTGTTATCCTTAATTTTTAAGGACCTTAAAACTTCATATGTTCTGTTATGCATTTTCTGTCCTTTCAGAGAGGCATGCAAACAATCTCACCTGCTTAAAAGAACATGACACATTAATTGAAGATTAAACTAAATAAAAGTGAATAGTGTAACTATGTTGCCTGTAAGAAATGTCTTACTAATGCTAGCATTCCTGCTGTTTTCTATCTAGCATATGCCATCAGTGATTTACATATTATATCTCCATGCATACTCATCATCATCATCTTTCAGCTGTTTCCATTTCTTCCTGTCCTCTGCATCTTACTCTGTCACACCAACAACCTGCATGTCCTCTCTCACCACATCCAGAAACCTTATCTTAGGCCTTCCTCTTTTCCTGTTACCTGGCTGAACCTCTAATATACTTATTCCTAATCCTGTCTACCATTGTCACACCCAGTGCAAATCTTAACATCTTTAACTCTGCCACATCCAGCTCTAACTCCCTGCTTTTTTGTGCCACTGTCTCAACTCATACCATATAACATGCTGGTCTCCTTGTAGACCTTCCCTTTCACTCTTACTGGTACTTGTCTGTCACAAATCACTCCTGACACTCTTCTCCATCCACTCCATCCTGCCTGTACTCTCTTCTTCACCTCTCTTCCACACTCACCATTACTCTGAACTATACATATATTCTGTCTTAGTACTGCTGACCTTAATTGCTCTTTTCTCTAGAGCATATTTCCATCTCTCCAGGGTCTCCTCCACCTGTTCCCTACTCTCACGACAGATCACAATGTCATCTGCAAACATCATAGTCCATGGAGACTCCTATCTGATCTCATCTGTCAACCTGTCCATCACCATTGCAAATAAGAAAGGGCTCAGAGCTGATCCTTGATGTAATCACACCTCCACCATAAACGCATCCATCACTCCCACAACAGACCTCACAACTCCTCTAGGCACCACCCTGTCATGCTTTCTCTTTCTGCACTCCTCTCTAGGCACCTGTCATGCTAAAGCTCTCACAAAACACAATGCAACATGAAACCATACTGCTGATCACTAATCATCACGTCCTGTCTTAACCTAGCTTCCACTACTCTTTCCCATAATGTCATGCTGTGATTGATCCAGTTTAATCCCTCTGTAATTACTACAGCTCTGCACATCACCCTTATTCTTAAAAATTGGTACCAAAACACTTTTTCTCCATTTCTCAGGCATCCTCTCACTTTCCAAAATTTCATTAAACAATCTGGTTAAAAACTCCACTGCCATTTCACCTCTCACTTGTAATTATGTTTCCCTCATCATTTGATCCTTGGTGCTGCCCTCACACTCCTCCTCTTCTTGATCTCCATGCATACTGAAAACAGTTTATCTGTAATGACCATTCTTCAATTCATTCATTGTTCTTTTTTTCAGATATAACTTTTATTGCATTTCCTCTTTTTTTAATACAAAAAAGTAATAAAACAGAAATATATAAGGACAAGATACATGGAATATCAATTTGCAATAAACATAATAACATGGACAGGACATATACCATCAGTATTCAGTTAATATGCAGACTCAGCTAATATTTTAACTGTTCACGTTTAATTGTAAGACAAAATCTATTCAGAGATATTTTAATCTTAACAGAATCTGTCATTGAAACAGTTTTATCAAAATATTATAGCCTACTTAACTTTAGTTGTATCTTGTAATAACTATGTACACTATATACAGTTGATGCCACCTCTGATGTTCAGTATGTTTGCACTTCATACACCTTTCCCAATTTAAGATGAGTAAAAGTTATGTTAATGTTTATTTTCTTTTATTTTTCCTTATTTGTTTAGAGTAGTAGTGATGTTGTAGTCCCTTGTCTATAGACTGGTTTTACCTTAAGATTTCTATAAGTGTTTTCCAATATTTCTGGTAATAGGATAGCTTTTTTTTTTGGCTTCTTGTGATTAGATTGCTGGCTAATATGTATTTCATAGCCATTCCTTTAAATTCATCTCGTGTAATTTTACTTCAACCTAGCCAGTTTTGAGCTATGTATGATTTCATCATTGCACACAATGTTACTATGATGTGTTTGTTTTCATGTGAAAAATTGGTGGGGAATACGTGTAAAATTGCAATTTCCCATGACAGGGTAGATTTAGTGTATCCCCTTTTTTTCTAACTTGGTTCTTAATGAGCACCATAATTTGTAAACATTCTTACAGCTCCAGAAAATACGAAGGGTATCAGCTACACCGTTTGGACATGTGGGGCAAAAAGGAGAGAGAGAGAGAGAAGGATTGATTTTACTTAGAAATTGTGGTGTATGGTAGGCATTATTGTTAATCATAATTTTGGTATAAATTAATTTTTTGAGAGGGGTTAATTTCAAGGTGAGTTCAATTGCAGCAGATTTTTGGCCATCAGTAATATTGTTGTTTTTCCTTCCTAATATTGTGAGTATATGAGCGAATCTTGGTATTTAACCCTTGTTATTAATCTATATGTGTTGTATAGCATTTGGGATCTCGAAAGCAATAGGTTAATAATTTGTTGGTATAGCTACATATCTTGGTTGCCTATTTTAACATTTGTAGTAATTGTGTTGATCAGGTATAGTACTTGCTTGATAATAGTGTTATAACTTTTATTTACTTCTAATCTTTGCCTTATATTTTTGATTGAAAGGTTTTTGCCTTGGTAGATGTCCCATACGGTAGTATTTTTAATTAATGGGTATTGATTCAGGTTTAGCATAGTGCTATTTAATTTAATATTATGATTTAAGTATATTGGTTGTCCTAGTAACAAAGTATCCTTAAAATTAAGGGAGGATAACAGCTTTTAAAATAGTAATGTATTTCTTATGATTATGGAGTGGATTTTAAAATACCTTAGTGTCTTGAAGTTTAAAAAGGGTATTGCTTTATGGTTTAAATTTGATGAAATTAGATGCTTATAATATATTTTAATCCAGATTGGATGTCATCCTTTGTTAGATGATTCGTAATTTGCTATTTGTATAATTCGACTAGCGTTTATAATGTCATAGTATGTTTAAAAATTGGGTAATCCTAGGCCAGCTTTCTGTCTGGGTAACATTAATCTAGAGTATTTTATTCTTGTATTTTTAGGATGCCATATAAGTTTCCCTAGTAGTGTTTCAAGTTTGGAAAATAAGTTATTTGGTATATTTTGGTTAATAGCATTAAAGTGTAACAGTAATCTTGGGAGAATACTCATTTTAACTATAGCCGCCTTAGATAGTGGAGATAGATTAAAATTTAATCATCTTTTAGTGTCTTCTGTGATGTTAGCCCAAGTTTTAAGCAGATTATTTTTAGTCAAATCAGATCGGGGATGAGTGAACATGATGCCCAGATATTTCATATTGTAGATTACTTTTATTTCAGTTTCACGGAAATAGAATTCCTTGTGTCCTAAAGTATTCAAAAAGAATATGACTGACTAGTTTGGGTTAATGGCATAGTTAGATATTTTTGAAATTTTTCATTGGAGTTTAAGATCTTGTTTAAATCAGTATTTGAGAATTTAAAGTAAATATTAAGGTCATCAGCGAAAGCTGTATACTTTATTGGGATTTTAGAAATATTCATAAAGTGGTGTTAAGTTCTTTGTGATATTTTAAGGAGGAGAGTTTCAATGTAATTGAACAGGTATGGTGATAGTGGGCATCCTTGCCTTGTACCATTACTAATTTCAATATGTTGTGATTGCTTTTTATTTATACATAGTGCTGTCATAGCACTGTTGTAGAAGGCCCTCACCATGTTTATATATTCATCAGGAATGCTACATTTTTTGAGTATCTTGAACAGAAAATCAAATTTTACTCTGTCAAAAGCTTTAAATGCATCAACTAATAGTGCATAGCTAGGGCATTTATCATTTGCTTTTAAACTGATGAATGAATCAATGGTGAGTGTGTTGTCCCATACCTGTCTGTTATTCATAAAACCTAGTTGTTCAGAAGACATAATGAAAGGTAGACTTTTTTTGATTCTGCTAGCTAAGACTGTTGATGGAATTTTGATATCAATATTTATGAGTGCTATTGGTCTGTAGTTGTTTGGATTTAGTACATCTGAGTTGGGTTTTGATATGAGTATATTTTTTGAGTTGTTGATATACAGGTCCTTGATTCCATACTATTTTACGTATCTGTATACCCTCAATAGTATTGGAGCTATTTGTTTCTTAAAAGTCTTATAGAACTCCGCCACATACCCATCTGGCCCTGGTGATTTACCTGGTTTCAGCTTATTTACAGCAGCAATGATTTCCTCTACATTTATAGGGGCTTAAAGATTATTTATTTGTGTTTAGTTTATTACTGGAAATTGCAATTCTTCAGTGAATTGATAGAAAAGTAATTCATTGTACTAGTCATGTGGGCCATATAGTTTTTGAGAAATCTCTTCAAAAGCCATTATAATCTCTTTGTCCGTGTCTAGAGTTTTGTTATTGTAATTTAGTTGCTTTATTTTGGTAGGGGATTTTTTTATGTTTATGATTCTTGCCAATGCTTTTGAAGGGGATTGAGCCCATTCTGCATACTTGTGGAGAAGTTTAATTTCAGTGAAATAGTAGTGTTGTGTTTGAATTTCATGTCATTGTCCTTGTAGTGTAATCATTTGGCTTTCAAGTTCTGGTGAGTGTTTAATTTGTAATTCTAACTCTATACTTTTTAATTTTGATTCTATTGTAACTTTTTTCTTGTTTAATTTTTTATAGAGAGCAGCTTTTTGGATTAATATTCCCTAATAATGGCTTTTGTCACGTCCCATTGAATATCATATGGTATATCTGTCACCTCTAGGTTATTTTTAGCTTGGATAAGAATGTCAATGATTTCCTGTGAGACTTCCTTTTCCTTTAATAAGTTAATATTTAAAGTCCAGTTCACTGAGGTGTGGGATCTTTGTGTGGAGCTATCCATCTTTATTGTAATGTTTATTTTTGCATGGTCTGATATTGTTCTGGGTTCACTATTGTAGGTAAATGCATTATTTAGTAGAGTTTCAGAAATTAAAAATATGTCTATTCTGGACAAAGACTTGTGGTATGGCGAAAAAAAAGTGAATTTACTGGTTGATGGTTTATTTCATATAGTTTGTAAAAGGGTCAACTAGCTGAAAATCTTCTATTATTTCAGCTATTAATGTAGCAAGTTGTACAGGTTGTTTTCTTTATTTGTTCTATCTAGTTCTGGATTAATTATCATATTCCTGTTGCCTCCTATGATGTATAAATAGTTAGGAAAATTCTCTAAAATGTTGTATATCTCGTACAGGTAGGTTAATTGATGCAAACATGGGGCATATACATGTAAGACTAAGAAAGGTTTTTTAAACATAGGCAGTTCACAAGTATAATAAGACCATCTACCATTTGGGTCATAGCTACTCTTCATTATAGTGCCATCAAATGATTTTTTTAACTATTGTAGCAACTCCCTTAGAAGCTGTACTGTCAACAGCAGCTACAATATGTTTCATCCATTTTTTTGTATCTTTCTCCCATTGTTCTTTCAACATATGTGTTTCTTGAATTAAAGTTATCTCTGCCTTGGATTAGAAAATGAAATGCATTACTAAATTCTTCTTTTTCTTATTTTGTAGGGCCTTCACATTCCATGAATCTACAGAAACCATCTAAAAGATTTATCAACAGAATGATGACTTTTTGAGCTAATAGATAGATAGATAGATATAGGGACATATGTAACTTTAAATTCTTAGAGTTTTTGGTGCAGGTCAATGATATGAATATAAGTGTGACATCACTCCCTTTCAGACCCCCCCCCTCCACTTGCCCACGCTAGCCCACTAACTGAAAGAGAGATAAATAGAACATTTACAACTATATTACAAAAAGTTCCTGTCATTCTAAGTCCCAGCAAAATTGCAGCAACACACTTAACAGCTTGTCCAAAACCAATACATAGGTAATGGCAAAAAATATGGTTACTAACCCTTTCTTCTTTTGAAAGTATTTATCCTGAGCATTTTGTAGAATGCCTTTAACTAAATTTAAGATAGCTAATTTTGTAAGAAACCTTTAAATAGTGCATTACAAAAAGCATACCATAACATTTCTTTCTTACTCACAAAAAAAAAAAAAAAACAATTGCATTAATATATTGAAAATGGCTTGTTATAGTGTGTCAGTTTCTTTTTCATGCTCCTTATTTTTATGATTTCAAACACAGTCCTTCTTTTAGTATACAGCAGTTCTTGCTTGTTGGGTCAATATCTACAGTAAGGATCAATGATACTCCTGTTTACCCATTTGTTTTATATGTATGAAGCTCATATACAGCTAACATCCATAGTATTGATCAGACAATAATATCTAGTGTCTTTTATAGTCTCTGCTGATCTAGATTGGTGTACTTGCAGTTTGTAGATGCATACTTATTTAAAAAATATAATATTAAAAAAAAAGAACAAAACATAACAGACCCAACTTCATAATTTATAAGGATTAGTTATTCATTACTACTACAGCATCTGCTACAGCATTTGACCTAAGAGTTTATTTATTTTTCGAGTTTGTAATTATTCAGGAAAACATTATATTTTAAATATATGTTTAGGCTGATGCACTTTAATTCTAAGCTGGATTTACCTTCCAATCGCCATTGACATGAAATTCTTCATTATTTTGTCCTTTAGGGTACCGTTCTGAAGGTTTCAGATATATAGAAGCTTTACTTTTATTTTCTTTGGCAAATCCATTTTTTGGAGATGTTTTGGTCTTAGAGGGATGCCATAGATGTTCCTTTGACCTCAATTTGCTTGCTTTACCTGGTTTGTGGTCACAAGGGATTATGGGAGTTCACAGTTCTTTCACAGCAGCGTGGAGATGCTCCTAGGCCTGGATTTAGAATGTTTAAATGGGATGCAAGGGATTTAACTGCAAAGAAGGTAATTTAAGTAATTTACCTTGTCAACTGGTTCAATTTAGCAGATACAGATGTTTTAGATGGTTAGGTTCTTTGTATTAGGTGTGTTTTTAAAGAAAAGCTCATTTCTTCATGTTAATTTGTTTGGTAATTCTTTAAAGGCTTTAAGAAAAGCTCTTTTTGCTTTTTCATTGCTTTTTGCTGCATAATTTAAGCCACTGCATTGAAAATGCAGAGTCATTGGATATTTCATTTGAAATCTTATATTTTTGCTTACTAGGTAAGTGCAGTAAGGCGATAGAACTTGTCTTAGTTGCTTGATTTGTAGAGGCAGGTCCTGAGCAAAAGTTATCTTGCAGCCATTCCATATGATGTATTTTCTTTTTTTTTTTTTTTTTTTTTTTTGCAGCTTGAATTATTGCTTGAGCATGTGCAGCATTTAGAATCCTTACATATATTTGTCTGGGGGCATCCAGAGTTTGAGATTTTCTTAAAGCTCGGTGTATTCTTTTTATAACAATTGTATGAGCTAGTTCTTTGTTTTCAAGAAGAAGGTCAAAGATTTCTTTTGACATAGTAGTTAGCTGTGATTGTTCATACTTTTCTGGGATGCCTCTGATCAATACCTCTTGCTCTAATTCTAGATCAATCAGTTTTGTTGCATTTCTTTTTGCAGAGGTATCAATACTGCTTTTAATTCATCCCTGTCAAAGGATTGTTCATTTTTTGGTTTCAGATGATGCTTTGTAATTTTAGCTTGTATTTTAGTAGTTTTCTCTCTCTTAGTGCTAATTTCTTTCTCAAGACATGCAATTAGAGATATTCTTGTCTTTGATGTGTTTCCATTTGTTCCATTATTAATTTGTTTTGTGAAAACTTTTTTATTTTCTTCTTTTATATCTACCTTTTGTTAATTGCAGGCCCAAGCACATGTACAGGAGTCACTGCTTATTTACCTCCCAGATCCAAGGTATGTATTTCTTGTTTTTTTAATTCAGAAGTTGAAAATAAGATTCTATCGGTTTGGGAGATAGTTTGGTATTCACAGGAGAAAGCTTTTTTGTAGATTTTTGCAGCATCAGTAGCCTTAGATGGGGTTAGATTCATAGCTAGTATTTGGAGCAAGTTGAAGTATGTGCTATGTAGCTGGCGGCCATCTTAGAATCAATCCATTCATTGTTGATCATTGGAATAATTGTTAGTAGGTTGAGCATGATACATGCCAAATCTCACAGCCATGTTTCACGCCTTTATTGCTTTTTGATGACATCCCTGCCTCTTTATCTTGGAATTTATCTCTCTGCTTTCCATCATGCAAATGCAGTTGGCATGGTTGGGCATGCATTGACTGGCACCAATTCAAACAGAGTTGTTGCTTGACTTCTGCAGACATGGCTGGTGAGGGAGATGATGGTGCTAAATTTATAGTACAGAGGTGGGGTGTTGAGAAGTCCAGGATGTTTGTGGCACTCCTCATGAAGCACAACAGCCATAGGCTGCTGCAGGGGGACTATATTGGGTCTCAGTATAAGGCTGAGGCTTGGAACAGAATAACCAAGGCTATCTCCACTGTGACTAGGGAGCAACATTGCCACCACTACAATGACCTGACACAGCATAAGCAGGACCTCTTTAGCTAATGGGATGATGAGTTTAGAACTGCTGACACCTGTCAATTGTGTAAGTATACTGATCCATCAACAGTCAATAATATGAAATGAAGTAAACAGCCAATACTGGTATGCATTATGCTTTCATGTCTCTTCTTCTCTATTGTACAGCTGCAAAATACATTGCAGTGAGCAAAGAGGCACATCAAGAGAGGTTAAATCACTTCAGAAAGGTACTGGGTACATATGCATCAGGACTGACTGTAAGACTAATAACTGTTGTAATCCCATAGATCAGTAGCAACTTCAGCATGCATACCTTAACTGTAACAGCAAGCATGCATGCTTTCTCATATAGCTTTTGGTGCTTGCATTAGACAAGGTTTACAACAGAATTATAGTATGTGGGTTACATACCCACAAGCAGAATGTAGATTATACTTCAACATGTATTATTTTTACAATGTTAAATGCAGTAATAACAGCCATTAATTAAATTTTGGTAACTTAAAGTATTATCTTGGAAACCATCTATGCAATATGACCATAGTCAAATAAATACTTGTATTTCTCATACCATAGCAGTTTAATTGATTAATGGTGCAACACAATAATACCTTCCCATCATATCTAGATGTGACAAAGGTATACAGAGTGGGTAATCATAAATGTGTATTTACTTTGATAATAAAATTATGTGACATGACATGGATCTAATGTTTTCTTTTTTTTGTCTCACCCCATCCCTTATATCTCTTTATTTATTTTTGGGGGGAGTCAATAGCTTAATATTTTTCTGTTGTCATACATTTCTGCTTAAAAAAATGGAGTTCAGCTCATGAGGTAAACCTGCCAATGAGGATTAGCCTGCTAACCCTCCACAGGTTGCCGCACTGACACCCAGCACCTCAGAGTCACAACCTGACACTACTGTATTCACAACCCCTGCCCTACCTGTTTCATATGTGTCAGGTAGCTCTGTCATAGCTGCTGATGCAGTGGAACCCTCCCAGTGTAGCAGTAGTAGTGGAAGTGGTGATTCTGTCACCCAGCAAGAGCTGACAGTGCTGGTGCAGGATGTTATATAAAGCGGCCTTGGTGCCTGAATCAACCGTGTGAAGAAGGTGTTTCAGCATATTGTAAAGACAATGCCACATTGAGTACTGAAACAGACAACAGATACAGGAGACAGCAATGACAGTTCTGAGGGTGGGGAACTAGATTCTGATTGTTCTCACTATTCTCATGCTTGACTTGGGTTCGCCTCTGATATCCCCCTACCTATCCCCAGTCATGGTGTTCCTCAACCTTTTTTCACCATCACCATACCTGTCTGTCTTGTGTGTCCTGTATGTCTGCATCTGCTTCCTCACCTACCCTATCTACCTGACCCTACATTCTTAAGCCCCTTACTCAACATTCCTCCCTCTTTGAAAAAAAATGGGCATCTGTCCTACCAAAACAAAAATCGCCCCATACTTAGGGCTCCAATTCACCTATGTGTCTTCTTGACACACTTGATTTGGTCCAAATGGCTCCACAACATTCTTCTGTTGTTGTCACTCATCATTGGTATGGTGACATTCCAAATTCAACAGATTCTTCTACAGTCCTATATTTATGTTGAGAAGAAGTGGATATTTATAGTTCTCTCTCACTCCTCCTGCAAATTCTTGTACTCTTTCCCCTGTGTCTTCCCCTCTGCTTACTCCCCATTTTCACCACTTTCCTATAACCCCATTTTCACACATTTAATATGATCAAAAAATAAAATCACATACAATACACATGGCCAGACATGGCTCATCAGAAAGCCTTCACTTCTTGTCCTCAGTATTTACACAGACTGTGTCATCATGCACCAATGCCAAATGATGGTCAATGGATGCTGACTTTTTGCCATCACCAAAAGAAATCCAGTTATCTTCACACAAAGGTGCTTAAATATGCTGTGATATAGGAATTCAGAGTAAAGACAGAATAAAGGCCCTACTTTGTGACAGTTAGTATAACAGCTGTTATAACTTACAGTGTTGGTATTCTGCTGGATGTAATAAAGTACTTGTTCCTTTGTGGCGTGTTGATATAAATCACTTGTCTAATGACAGATTTCTTTTTGGTCACAGTATCACGGGTTTGATTCCAGACATATGTCACATTATTTCTTCAAGGGATGTAATCATTCTATGATATCTTTAATTATATCTGTCTTGAGCTATATCCAGTTACTACCATCCTTGAACATATTTTGAATACTGCATGAAAAACACATTGGAAAAATGATCCATCCCCATAAAGTAGAATTATGAAATTAACCTTATTCTACTCATGTCTTAATCATACTTTTCCTCTCCTACACCTTCTTGATCTACATAGCCGTCAGTTAATGATACAGACCATGACAGATTAATAATGAGGACACACCATACAGATGTGCATTAATGTCCAATAACACCAAACCCTGATATGTTTCTGTTCATCTCTCTATATCTACACCCCTTCTTTCTCATCTTTTTTACTGTTGACTAGTCATTAGAGTAATAGATGTAAAGTTTATGTTAAGGTGTTTTCATACTGTCATTACTCTGCTGAAGACAAATAGCTACATCTTTCCCTTGCTTCAAAATGTTATCGTCGTCCCTTCAATTGTTGATTTTTACATATCTAAGAGAGGATTTCCTTTGTGGTGTGTTAAGATAGTAATCAGCTCTACAGACTTGATTTTTCATCTTGTCAAGGGTTCAAATCCAGCAATATTTGAAATTCTTCCTGCCTATGTTGATGAGTGTCTTTCATGTGTATGTGTTGCCTATGCATCTGTCTACCACCCTTTAGTTCTATCAGTTGTACTACTCAACATCTGCATGAGGTCTGGCAATGAGCAAGTCTACTATACGATGCTAAGTGGCAGTTCAAGTGTTATTGCAAAATGTTGTGATTTTTATGCCTTAGCCAGTATCGGGCCAGTTAGCTTAGCACAAACATCTGCTTTGCTTTAGTGAAGTTGACTTAATGTAATAAACTGTGATACAGTTGCTCTTTCATACCTATTAGGCTGCTGAATATCATGTAAAGTGTAAGGGAGGCTACAACTGATATGAGTGTAATAAATACTGCTGCTTACCTAATGCCTTTTTGAGGATGTTATCATTGTGTCAGTTATGATGTATGATTGAAAGTTATTAACATGCAGCGTCTTCTGTGATAAGCTGTGGTAATCCACCTCTTTGAAAAGTTTTTATTTCTACTGCCAAAGGTTCACATTCTGACATATGTTATACAGTAATGTAATTTTGCTAGCAATTAATATTATTTATGTAAATGTGTGCTACATCTGTTAACAACCAAACATCATCCTCATGTCACCATCATGTTCTAGTTCTCTACACCTTCAACCACATGTATGTGATGTCACCCCTCCACTTTCTCTATCCCTATATCGATCACTTCATGTTACAGAGCAAGACACATTCTGAGTGAGGACACACCTAATACAAACACACCACAAAGATGTTCACAAATGTGGAATAACACTAACTCTTCTGTGCCTGTCCATCTCTCTGTCTCTCATCACATCTTGTGCTTCATCACATTGTACTGTAACATACTTCTTAGTCTGATGGATGAAATGTGTATCTTATATGATGTGGCTACTGCCCTGACTGTGGGGAAGCATAATGACCCCATTTCACAAACATTTTGCCCTACTCATATAGTTAGGATATATGCTGACTTATGATAATTATTGCAAAGTGTATAATATATTTATCATGTTTAACAAGTTGTACATAATGAACTTATGTTTTTCCTTGAAGTATGGCTAATAAATAGGTTATATGGAAGTTTATTTATGTAAGCATTAGACACCATTTGGGCAATATGCATATTTAGGATAGTCATTCCTATTTACTTTTACAATTCTGATAAAAAATAATTATAATAATCACATTTTTACATTTCTAACATTAGCTCCATATTGGACTTAAACTCTCTTTAACATCTCCTTTTTCATGAAATGTACTGCACGTACATCTTGTGCCACAGAAACATTTAGGAAGCAGAGTTGTGCATTACCTCTAAGCCTGTTTATGCTACAGAAGGCAGGCAAAATTAAAGTTTTCACTTTTTTCCCTTAGCAATGAACCCTGTTTGCTCACCGCTGACTGCCATGTAAAAGGAGAAGGCAATCACAATACTTCATTCTTTAATAAAGCTTTGGCCTTAACATTACAAAGGTAAAGTACAACATGCAAAGTGTTATATCTCTATGGAAATGAACAAGTTCTGACATGACAAATGTTGCAATCATGATGCATTATAAACATTAACATAAAACAGATGTTTTACAATTAATCAAAATAACACCAGTTTCTGTCTGCTCCTTATTTGTGCACAGACTGGCAGGGAGCAACACTGGTCACTGCTAATTCCCTAAGTTCAACACCTTAAAATCTAATTACACATACCCAATACTTTGCCAGCATCAACACCAATGAGTTTCTCAACATTGCCCTTTATGAACAGATATTAAGCACATATAACTATTCCTACTGGATGGTAACAATTCATTAAATGGAACTGAATGACTCTACTCACATGACCTGCAAAGAATTTTGAATGAGCACATCATTCTGTACGTTTGTGTCTGCACTGCAGCACTTACACTCGCAAATGATAAGCACATGGAGCATAGGTACACATACATTATCTTTAATTAGCCCTACTGCATTGGGAAATGATAGATTGTTTTATCTTAACACTGCACATTGTAAATGCATGAGTGAATACCATTGCTAATGACCATTGGGAGGGTGGCCTAATGGTTAAGGTGCTTGCCTTGCAAACACAAGGTGCAGGGTTTGAGTCTCAGAAGGGACAATTGGCTAAGCTTAAAATGGCTTGCAAGGGCAGTTAGCTTAGTACTAATCTATGAACCTATTCATTAATGTTTGCATACCATCATCATAACCTGATGAGCTACAAATACATGCGGCGCAGTGGTGCAGTGGTTAATGCTGTTGCCTCACAGCAAGAGGTTCTCCGGTTCGATTCTCGGCTAGGGTGCCTTCTGTGTGGAGTTTGCATGTTCTCCCTGCATTCCTCCGGGTACTCCGGTTTCCTCCCACATTCTAAAGACATGCTGCTGGAGCATTTCTCCCCGGGCCTCCGCTGAAAACAGGATCTGTGGAACCTAGTCGGACTTCCCCGGTCAACAAATGTAAAAAAAAAAAAATTAAAAAAAAATATATATATCATTGTCCACTGTGTGTTTCACAAGTGTGTGTATGTATGTGGGTCATCTACACAACATCAGGTAAAACAGTTTACTATTACATGGCAGATTATCATTTAGATGAAAGTGACAATTGCCAACACAAATAGTCAGAAGTCAAAACACCGACACACCAAAATAGTGAACGGAGCATTTCAGCATGTCAAATGTCGACTCAGCAGAAATGCTCACATCTGCCCAAATCTAACAACACTATTTGCAGAGGGGCAAGCCCCCCACACCCTCCTACTTATATATATATATATATATATATATATATATATATATATATATATATATAGATATAGATACAAACTCTTAAGATTACACTAGAATGAGGGTAAGGGTACATTTCCCCATTCCCACTATAGTGCAATCTGCACCGCAATGTTGGAGCTGATAACAGCAGCCATTCGCTCTTGTCAGCTTCGACATTGTGGTGATCACCCTAATGCTTCTGCTAAAACTTTTCGCAATTATTCTGTTCGTCTAAAGGATGATCGAATATGTGATAGTAAACCAGGTAAAACAGGTAATGTCAGTCTAAGTTGCACAATATACATCAATGACATCATAGCTGAACTAGGTCAGCAGTGTATATGTAGCAATGATCAGCAGTCTGCACTTACTCCTTCAAATTAACAAACATGTCTTTTCTCAAAAACTTTAACAACAGAATATATCATCTGACACTATGTGAGACCCTAATCCTATGTATACTGTACTCTATAGAAGTCAGACTACTGCTTCTCTAGCTAAATAGGTAAGGTGCTCTAATCTCACAGTAGTTAATTTGTGTGTGTGTGTGTGTTTGTGTGTGTGTGTGTGTGTGTGTGTGTGTGTGTGTGTGTGTGTGTGTGTGTGTGTGTGTGTGTGTGTGTGTGTGTGTGTGTGTGTGTGTGTGCGTGTGTGTGTACGTATGAGTGGTTGTATAGAGTCAGGTAGGCACAAGCCTGTGTACTGCTGGCCTACCTCAACTAATAGTCAGGAGACAGTCTTGCACTGGAAAGTGATGCCACATAAGTGTGAGACCATTCTCACTGCCTCATCGTCTCTGCAACACACTGGTGATGTCATACCCTATAAAGTGTGCTCTAACACAATAGAAGTCAGACTTCTGCAGTTTCCCTTGCCATGTCCTCTAACTTGTGCAATAAAATAGTTAGTGTATAATCTCACAATGGTCAAATTATGTGTGGGCATGTGATGGTGGGGCTATAACATCAACAAAGGATAAATTCAACAGCTGTGCACATTTGACTCTCACTCAGGTGAAGTATTTATCTGGCCAGAAGCCCACATCCCTTTTTTCTTCTGTGCAAACACATCCTGTCTGTGACACACTGATAAAGTAATTCTTTCAAAGGTGCACTTTCATTCTCACACTCTTAAAGTCAGACCTCTCCTGCACTTTCACACTCTTAAAGTCACACCTCTCCTGTATGTATAATACACTTGTATGTAGATAGGTAGGGAGTTTGGATACAGGGGTGAAACATTCATAAGAATTAATGTGTGTGAGATTGTAAGTGGATACAGGATTGTCTTACTTGCATTTGTAAAGCTAACACTGAGAATCCTTGCTAGAAGTCATTTAGCCACCCACATCTCCTTTGCAAGATACAGCTGATGTCATCCCTTCAATGATGCATGAAATCAGAGTTCCCCTGTGGTGCATTTATATATACACTTGCATGTAGACTGTGTGACTACATAAGTAGGGAGTTTGCATGCACAATACTCTCCCCTGGATTCATGAAGCTTGCTCCATGCATCAGAGTAGCGTTGGCGATCTAGCACCAAATATGGCTGTCGAGCGATTCAGGTAAGAGCTGTTTCCACGTGCACTACCAGCATACACCAGAGCAGCACAGTTCCCGGTGCATGTATGCTAATTACCCCATGCACAGTAGTGTAGCATGCAAATGAAGGTATATAGTGATTCATGAAGTTGTGCAGGTGTAGCGTAAGCATGTAGAAATGTAAACCAATAAAAAACGGTTTACATTTTGTCAAACATAAAATCGGAGCCATGAAAGCAGACCAAACTTACGTATTATAATGTTAATATATTCCAATGGCTAAATATATAGCTAATGGCATAAAACAACATGCACAACATATAAAAATAACATTTAATGTCATGGCCACACCAAGGCAAAGTAAAACTGCAGTGCATCGGTGCGCAAACGGGATCACAAGGAAAATATATTTAGATGTCATAAAACTGTAATGTAATGCAATTCATGATATCCCCATAACAGTCAATGGCGCACATGCTACACCACAACCATTGCGCAAGGGTTGCTAAGGGTCTGTGACAGTGATCTGTGTGGTAACTAGGAATTAGCAGTCAATGCCATGCAAATGAGTCAAGTAATACTGAATCGCAAACACCCTACCAGCGTAAGGATGTACCACATGCTACACCACAACCATTGCGCAAGGGTTGCTAAGGGTCTGTGACATTGTTCTGTGTGGTAACTAGGAATTAGCAGTCAATTCCATGCAAATGAGTCAAGTAATACTGAATCGCAAACGCCCTACCAGCGTAAGGATGTACCACATGGCGTAGCCTTACAACACCGAGGAGTGGCCTGGAGGTAAACATGACATCAAGAGAGGGACGCGCCAATGTAGCTGTAAGCACATTGGATCATTGCTAATCCGTGTTGAGTGTTGCTAAGCAAAGCCGCAGGATAGGAGTGTGGAAGTAGCCATAACTTTGCTTAGCTGAGAGCACACAAGGTAACCGAAAGTTCATGTGAACATGGATGAAAACAAGCAAAAAACCCAGTAAACGGTTGTGCACAGCGCACACCACAGCTGAAACAGGAAGGATATGCGAAGACAATAAGGAAATGCTGCAGCATGGTAACTGGAGTACAAATGAGTAATTAACACCTAGAAACTCACAGTGGTCCATAGACAACAGCTAACAAGGCTGCTAGCAGCTAGCTGCAGAACAGGAAAGGGGAGGTGCCATACAGCAAAGAAAAGGGAACTGTCACAGCAGAACAAAGCAAACTTGCAGTAGATCAGCTACATAACACATTTCCCAACACAATCCTGGGTTGTGGAAGCACAATACAAGAAAGGCGGCAGCTGGATGCATGCCTGACAATGGGAGATGAATCAGGTTGAAAATAAAAGTAAAGGGCAATAGATGAATAATGGCAGACAAGCGTAAGTCAACACCAAAGGCCCCACAATAGCAGTACCTGCTGTAAAACCAATAATTAAGATACCCTGCAGCTGGAATAGCAAAAAACACACCCAATTACACCAGCATCAACCATTGCACAATAGTGTAAGGTGTGAAAGCCCCACACACACACTTGTGTATTCCCAGACACTCTGCACCATTGGTGTATACAGACGGGAAACTTTTAATATGTATATGTTAGGGGCTGCCATAGCTTTGATCCACCATCATGTGTTGGAGACTGATGGTGGTGTGGAGGATGATACTGACAACCATCTCTGGTACCGGAGGAGGAGACGAGTGTTCAGACCCAGGTTAACCTACCAGGGGCTACATGATCTGGAGATAGTAGAGCATTACAGGGTGGACAAGGACATCATACAGCAACTTGTTGAGCTGTGCCAGCCATGCCTCAGATCCAGAAGTAACAGAGGGGAACCCATCCCAGTGGACACAAAGGAATGTGTAAGCTTGAGAATACTGGCCACAGGTACCTTCCAAAGGCCAACTGGGGATATCATGGGGATCTCACAGGCATCAGCATCCAGGGTACTCCACCAGTTCCTGGATGCCATGTTACCACATGCCAGTGAGCAGATATACTTCCCCTCAAACGCAGGAGGAGTTGGCCAGCAATATGCATCTCTTCCACCATGTGGCAGACTACCCAGAGGTACTGGGTGCAATAGACTGCACTCATATACACATCAAGTCACCACCCGGTGAGCAGGGTAGGCGCTACATAAACCACAAGGGATTCCCCTCCATCAACTGCCAGGTTGTGTGCAATGCCCAGGGCATTATCATGGATGTGTGTGCTGGCAGCCCTAGAAGCTATCACGACTCCCACATCTGGCATGCCTCACAGCTGTATCAGGTATTTGCCAGGGGGTGCATCCCATATGGCCACCTGGTGGGGGATGCTGGCTATGCACTGGAACCATGGGTGAT
Source organism: Protopterus annectens (assembly GCF_019279795.1). Taxonomy (NCBI): domain Eukaryota; kingdom Metazoa; phylum Chordata; order Ceratodontiformes; family Protopteridae; genus Protopterus; species Protopterus annectens. Next base: position 165,022,139 of record NC_056733.1, read on the forward strand.
GACTCCCATCAGAAATGCACACACAGCCACGCAAGAATGCCATAATGAGGCACTTGCAGAAACCAGAATCATCATAGAGCATGTGTTTGGGATGCTGAAATCATGGTTCCGTTGCTTGGACATATCTGGTGGAGCCTTGCAGTTCTCTCCAGGAACGTGTGCCCACATCTTCATAGTATGTGCCATCTTACACAATATAATCCTGTGGAAACAGCTGCAGCAGGGACAGAATGGTGAAGGCCTTCACAGCCCACCATCATTGCCAAGGGACCCACAGGCACAGGGGGACTCAGACGATGAGCACCCTGTGCTAGCACCAGTAGGCAGACAGAGGCATGCCAGGTATGCCCATGCCTTGGCAAAGAGGAAACGTATAGCACACACACTGACAGTGTAGGCACTCATGGACTGACACCCTTCTCCAGCTGCACACACAGCAAACATGGATGGCACACACACACGACCACCTGTAAATTGTCATGTATAGGTGGTCTACTGTGTGCATCCTACATAGGTAGCCCTCAACTATTGTACACACATCCGCCATTGGCACAAGGTAAGTCAATACCTGAACAGTAAATAAAGCTATCAGCATGTGTCCATACTGTATGTACAGGTTCATAGATACAGAGGTAGGCACATGCCCAACCTCTGAGCCCACCCATAAGCATAGGCAAAATGTGTCTGCTGTCGCCACCCGATCAGTCAACTAACTGTCCCTCTGTGGAGCAGAGCCGCTTGAGGAATCCCTGGGGTGTAGCTACTGTTCACCACCCACTCTGCAAGAATTCCCCTGAGTGTCAGTGAGGGGTTTTGTATAATGTAATCAGGGCTGTAGTTCCAAATAATGGGGAGTATCCCTGACAGGAATCTTCACAGATGTGTACATGTTACATAGTATACCTTAAACACAGCTTGCATATATAGGTAGATCTCCACAGAATAATACACATGTGGAACACACAACCGCTGAAATGTGCATTAATCACCCTTGCACTACCAGTCCCTGCTCTGAGAGGTAAGATATCACTGCCAGAATTAGAACACACAACCATGTACACATTCATCACAATAACATACCACTAAGCTACCTGAGATGTACCAATGGCAATCGTGTATACTGACAGGATAAAATACAAAAGGTAGGAATGTGTTGATATAGGACAAATTGGCATGTACCCAATGAAAGGTGTATGTTATGTATATATATATATATATATATATATATATATATATATATATATATATATATATATATATATATATATATATATATATATATATATATATATATATATATATATATATATATATATATATATAGAGAGGGAGAGAGAGAGAGAGAGAGAGAGAGATATGTCGATATATGGGGATATACATATATATGTAGATATACAGATAGGTTAACAACATCTGCATAACCATGGAGGTAAATATAAATGGGATACCTACCACATACCGACTGCTTTACATACTGACGCGCATAATCCCGAGGCCTTAAAGTCCGAAAGAACACAGTACCGAAACACCAGATGCGCGAGGTGTAATCTCATGATGTTAATGGACAGTTAGTCAGTGCTTCTGGTGTTGCGGTTTGGGTAGGTTACTGTGTGTACGTGTGTTTCTTAGGGCTGTAGTGTGTGTAAGTGTGTGTTCTGAGTGTGGTGTGTGTTCTTGGGGGACTGTAATGTGTGGTTGTGGGTTAGCTTTGTGCGTCTGTTTGCATGACCTAGGATGTAGAATATTAAAGTAGGGGGGTGGTGTGGGGGTGCAGACACATACATAGGGGGTGTAGGGGGGCTTGGTCACCTGCTCATATGTAGCGTATGATGGTTTGTTTGGATGTGTTGGGTAGCAGTGCGTCTGTGTGTGCATGTGTGTGTTCCATGTTCATGTTGCCTTCGCGAATTACAGTCGATGTTGGTAATGTGAGGTATGGGAGTCTGGCCCCGATACTGTGTGCGTTGGAACACTGTGGTTTTGGGATTCCGTAGGTCTCCCGTATACAGCGGTTGAAGTGTTCATATATGTGTATAACATAGACCATAGCAATCACACATTCCGCCACTACCAACCTTTATGAACAAAGGATATGGAGAGTATATGCCTATACACTATTACAAATATGTGCTATGGGCATGAGCCAATGATAGTGTTACCACCTGTCCCACTTTGTGAGGGACACTCCCTCTTTGGGTGGTTGTGTCCTGACCAAATATATTAAACGTGGCAAATGTCCTGGGATTGTATGACATAATTATGTCCCATATGTACTGTAATAGTTGCATACAATAGTTATTTCTGCATCTAAAGTACCTACATGGTACAGGAAACAGGATAAGCAACTAAACTGCTACAAGAATAAGCTTATAATTAGGCAAGAAAGGAAAGTTATATCCCTTGTACTGACCATGGGTTTGTGTCGGCCTGTAAAATCAGATGTGTGTCCCGATAAGGTCCCACTATGGCTATATGAAAAGGTGGCAACCCTAGCCAAAGAGGGTAAGTCACCAACACAACTATGATGACTGCAAATACCTATGACAGAAATACACAGCTATCATGTAGCAACACGTTATTATATTCAGATGTATTACCGAAGGGATTCAAAGACTAACATCACCTGCATGCTATACAGGAACCACATAACAGCGCCTTAATGAATCAGCCTGCAATTACCATTGTATTAGTCCACAAAAGGATAGGTGTTCAAATAGGGAAGGAACCCTCACACACATAGAGATTATGTATAAAAGCAGTTTCTACACACCTGCATCAATTAAGCACACCCACCATCACCCCCCACCCAAACACATTACAATACAAACTGTAATAACATCACAAATCATTCACACACTGTAAGACATCTGCAGAAGCCTTAACATACCTTGTCAGAGACACACTAACATGGCCCTATGTGAAATAGCTGCTGTTATACAATGGAACAGCTGCTGATGTAATAGGGTTTGTTTGCACTAATCCTGTTTCAGAGGGTTGTGTGTACACCGAGATGTGTTAGCAATTAGTGAGTAACAGCACAGTATACTACACTTGTACACCAAATCAAGGATTTCTGGTGAGCACACTGTACACCACATAACAGTTCATGCATAGCCATATGGCCTTGAGCTGGCCAAACATCCTTGCCAAACTTAAACATCGGCAGACGTATCAGGTACAAACAAACCCTGCATAAGTAGCACTGTTCCGAAATATAACAGCTGTACTCACATGTAGAACTAAATCGTCTAGCCATTACACACAGTCCATGGGAGTCATGAAGCTAAAATATCTCTGTGTGTCTCCATATAGCTGTTGAAATATATCGCAATAACACATCTAGGCCATCTCCCTTGACAGTAAGGCAAACGGACAATGCCCAAAAGGAGTACTCACTTATACACCACTGTTGCCATGGTATCGGCTAATGGAGTAGTCGCACAGCTGATGTGCATCCAATTAACTACTTTGGAACAGCAATCGGTGGACAGGATACCACATGTTGCCGATATGTAACTAGAAAAGGATGTGTTATCACACATTCAAACCATCCATATATACCAGTGGAACGTTACAAAGAACATTGAAACACAAACCGAAAAGGATTGAATCAGCAGTTAACGACACCTCGGGTTACTAATAAGGTATGTAGAACAGTCAATATGTCTGTGTATGTAGTACTATTATGTAGTATTTAAAGTGCATGCAATTCATATAGTGGAAACAGATATGTTGTAGTGATGTATTGTTGAGCATAGTAACGCTTGTAGTATTTGTGTGTACTGCTGTAGGTCACAAGGCAAACACCGCATACACCACAAGGGATGCTATATAAGGGTTTTGAACAGAAATACTCCTCACCAGCCAATGTCAATGGCAGGGTTGGTACAACAAGTATGTGCTATAACAGGGGATAGTATATGTTGATATATTGTAACTGTAGCCATATGTATGGGTGTATTACAGAGATTAACATGTGGAAGGTTGGGCCACTGTGCAAGTATGATTTGCATTGTGGGATATTGTGCCAATAACTGTGTAATGTACAGTAGTGTAGGTAGATATGTATTACAAGCTACATAGTATTATTGTAATGTTAGGCAAACATTAGTTATGTCTATTGGCATTTACAATACACAATAACAGGATACATATGTCTTTTAGTGAGCTGACAGTTTATCAACATGATAGCAAAGTAAAATGGAAGAGCTATTTAACTATCCATGCACATAAGACATGTAATATGTGCAAAGGTAGGTACTAGACTGTCTTACCAAGGGTATCTGTAAGCCTAGCTAGCATGTGTTGGCTTTTGCCACCCCCATAGGTTGGTTTTCTGTGCCTCTGAACAGCAGATCCAATAGTTCCCTGTGCCTCTGTCCAGCAGAGCCACTGCAGTGATCCCTGGGGTACATGTCTGTCTCCCATCCACACGTCATGGTTTCCCTTGAAGAGTGCTCATGAGGGGCCCTGCCTGATGTACATTGCAATCATGTTCCAAAGCATAGGGAGTGTCTGGGTCAGGAATCTATCCATCCAGCATGTCCTACTCATCGTTGTGGTTAGATATATATGCCTAGAGCATGTGGCTCTCAGGGGTTTCTGTTTAGGTGGAGCATATCCAGAAATACAGGGTTGGACATGGGCCTTGCATGTCAAGCAGAGATCACCTGTGAGTATGTGGTATGCAACTGAGTACAACTGGAGTTTTGTAGGTTGGGCTACATAGGTCATCTGTTTGAGGTCAGTAATCCTCTTGGTGTGGTACTGGTGTGGTCTTCAGTTGCCTTGTAAGGTATTTCCCAAATGGGGTGTTGTATCCTTTAATGGGTCTAATATGACATGTGTAGAGTCACAATGGCCCCTCTGATCTGGATGTGAACCCATTAGAGATTAGGGGGAGGCATGTAGAAGGATATTCTAATTACCTTGTCATTATGGGTATCAAAGGAGGGATTGCTATCTACTGGGGTTCACGAATCCCGTATTATTTTTTCTGTATGTAGGGAACTAGCACCTATGTGGTAGTCTGCGGGTAATTAGTTATATCCAAAGGGGATGACTATGCACTTTTAGGCATTCAGCTTGACGCCATGATATTAACACCAGGTATCCGTCTCAGTGTGACCCTTCCAGAGGGTGTCTGTAACAGCTGGGAAACCATTGTGTCCCCTAGTTTGCAGTCGTCTGCAAACCTTTTCAGTCAAAGCCCTCCTGTGCTTGCCTGTACATCAGAAACATATATACCAAACATGAGGGGTCCTAGGACTGAGCCCTGGGGACAGCAGTTGTAACTGATATACAGTCAAACCTAGGGTATGCAACTTCCACTGTGTGGGCTCTGTCCGTGAGCCACTTTGCAAACCATCACATGATGTAGAGGTTAATGTTCTGGCGGATGGGTATGTTGATAATACCAGAAGGAGAAATGGTGTTGAATACCTATGAGAAATCTAGGTAGGCTGTGTGGACCTCCTTACCCTCATCTAATACCTTGGTAACTGTCTCTAAGAAGTCCACCAGGTTTAGGAGGCATGGTCTGGCCTTAACAATGCCAAACAGGGAGGGGTCAAAGGTTGGGAGGTACCCAATGTCTCTGTGACAGGGATCCATGATGTGCACCATAGCTTTGCAGACCAGGCTAGTCAGGCCTATAGGGAAATAGGTCCCATGGTCTGTTGTGGTGCCACCTTTGTGGAGTGAGATAACTGTTGCTGTGTGCCATTCAGGGTGCACTATGCCTGATGTGAGGCTATTATTGAACGTGGTGCGTAGGTGGGGAGACAGTATGATCTGAAGTTCATGTAAAACACAGCCTGGGATGTTGTCCAGTCCCATGGATGCTGTGATATTGCCTTTAGAGTGTGCAGCTTTGAGAGGGATCTGCCAGGATGTTGCCAATATCAGTTGTTTCTGTAATGTTCATGCCTTTGTGCTGTAACTCAGAGCAGATCTGGTTGCTGACATCAAGATATGTGACATAGCTATATAATGCTTTGTGGTTGTTGTTGGTATTAGTTGCATTATAGTTTTCATAGCTAGCTTTGGAGGATCTTATAAGGGATCTCACCTTCTTACTGAGGCTGGCCAGGGATCTCCTCCACGCATGGTATTGTACTCTCGTTTGCAACAGTGTCTTCCTCCTGTAGTACAATATGTTTATGGCAGGGGACCACCAGATTAGTTTAGTTAATTAGGAGTATAGTGTCCTGGTTCTGTTTGGGATAGCACAAGCCATGCACTCCTGTAAGTGCTTATAGAGTGCATTTGTGTAGGATTCAGCAGTTGTAACAGTACTGTCCATCTGCATGGGTGTCATGACATCCACCATGTCTGTCTTAAGAAGCATGTAGTTGGCCTTGTAGACATAATCTACTGTGGTTCCCTTAATGGGGGGGTAGGTGCGGGATGTGGATATCAATGCTGTTCAGCACATGGTCTGATCGGACCAACGAGGAGTTGGCTTCACATGTGGAGCACCACTCATGTTGGTAATGACTAGGTCTAGGATATTGTTGCCCCTGGTAGGTGTGTGGATATGTTGAATCAGGGCATTGGTATTTATGAATTCCAGAAACCATTGAGCTAATGTGTTGGTACACGAGTAGTTTTTCCAGTTAATGGTGGGGTAGATTCAGTGAGACTTATGTGATGAGTGTGGTGTTGTGTGACTGTGTACCTTCTCCACATGGCAGTCAGGGTCAGGCTTGGTTGAAGAGACTTTTATCTCCAGTTTGGATAGATGAGTGCATCTCTCACAGGTTGTATTGTTGGGTAGTAGGCGGAGAGGCTTGTCTGTATACATGAGGCAATGTGTACATTGCCTCAAGATGTCCAGACTCATCAGATAGACAGGTGAGAACACTGGCAGCTGACTCTTGGACATGCCTAAATATAGAACTACATTCACCTAGATAAGTGAGGAAAGTGAGTACAAGAGCTACATTACTCTAGGCAAGTAATAAAAGTATGTACAAAACCAGTTCACCCTTACCTGTAGGTAATAAGGAAGATTGAGTGCTATAGTAATTATTAGCTTACGTAGTGTTTACAAGTCCTGAACAAGTGCTTAGCATGAATAAGCAATCCAGATAGGGTCTTGGATAATATAAACACACATCCCCCTCCCCCCAACAGGTACACAAGCATATATCCATGTACACCACACGGCCCCTGTACCCACAACTATGCCGGTACAAGCTGCACTCAGTCTGCATGGAACCTGCCCACATCACAGGTTGTATCATACACATATGTCAAAACAAGATGCTCTCCACGTATACATCATGTAAAACATAGCTCCATGTCAGGTTGTGTACACACTGAATGATGCACATCAACAGGTATCATAACCCACAAAGGGGGAGACACCACTGATAATGGGAAGTACTTTACTACTACCCTGCTGAGTCTGGTCTGGAAGGCCATGAACCATGATCACTTAAGTGATGTCAGCAGTACAGATGTAGATGACAGTATGGTTGATGTCACACTGCATATCATAACCTTGCCAGGTCATAGGACATCATCATCCATACTGTGTACCACCTACACTCGGTATACTAGATATACATTCCTATGTCACAGGAGTGTTTTGCAACAGGGCTGCTGGCAGAACCAACACTACAGAAGTTGTCTGAATAATGCGTGATCATCACACCAGTGGCAGCTACAGTATGTCAGAGTTAATGAATTTTATTTCCCCTTTTTGTAGTCCATACCTCACAGACAAGCAGAAGGCATCTGCCTATTGAAGTATGCAAATGACTATGACCTAGGAGCAACAGCTGACTGGCATTGTCACTCCTATGTTAATAACCCTGTACCCATGAAGTACCACCTAGGCAGTGGTCAACATAATGGACACTTGTGTGTGAGGGATGCAGCTGGGCAGTTGTCTTTCCTGTGATAGCTACGTCACCACACCTGTCAGGTAGTCATATATGGCAACCTTAATAATGATAGGGTGCCATTCATGAATATAGAGATAATTGTCCAGCCATACAGAACACTCAAGTGACCCATATCAGATCACATATTTCCTTTAAGGGGTATTGGCCATGTGCAGATGGCCTACACCAGCCTTCCCATTCCCCATCTCCACTATGTAGCATGATGCATACCCTGAATAAATCCATGTCCAACCCAGTGACGTTGGACATGCTACACGTACTCATCTTGATCTCGAACACATACTTCATGGACATCCACCTACCACATGCTGGACAGATCCTTGTCCCATACACTTGACATAGTCCTGCCATACTATGCATTTCTGTCTGTCAAAGCTGCACATCGCTCCCTCACAGACATGGTGTGATGACCGCATGGTAACGCATGGTGTATGTATCATTAACCCTGTGGATCAGTAATGTGGCACTGCTCCACCTGTCAGCTACTGCCAGGTAACCTTTTATCCTAGATTCATACATGGCCCATAGCCCACTAGTTGACTTTGACTGTACATGCTATAGTTGATATCTATCCCTGTAAATACCATTTGGCTAGCCAGTGTCCCATGTGTATCACATGTGCAACACAAGTGATACATGGCAGGATGTTGAATTGCTGTACAGTGCCATGTATATGTATACGGCAGAACACATACATGTAAAACCTTATGTGAGCATGTCTGCAGGGTCACAGGTCATGTCTGTTAAGGCAGTGTAAGTCCTTATATGTGACATATACACTGCATCAAGGTCGACTGCATTAATGTGGACACATACAGCCATGCGCTGATAGGTAGGAACACCAGTACAGGCAAACATACATGTCCACATCAAGACAGCAACCACATAGAGTATAAGCAATGCAATCAGGTGACACACACACACACACACACACACACACACACACACACACACACACACACACACACACACACACACACATATATATATATGGTGATAATATCCACTCAACATTGAGTGGCACATGCATGCGACAGAAACAGTGTATCATGTAGGTTTGCAAATACAACTATTTAAATGGAATTAATGCGCTACACATGTATGTTCAGCTGTAGCTCTGTATGACTCTGTGAGTTACTGTGACCTGTCTCCATCATTATGTCTTCCAGGTATGCCTGTTTTACACGCTTGGAGGATGAGGCCCTCATCCCATACCTACTCAACAATCACAATATCCTGTTCAGCCATGTGCCACAGGATGCACAACAGCGGGATGCCCTGTGGATGGAACTTTGCAGGAGGGTTAATGATGTGGGTGGCCACAATTGCACATACCAGCAGGTGTGCAAACACTGTGCAGACCTCATTAGACAGGTGAAACAGCATGCAGATGCATTCACCAGGGAACAAGGTGCAACAGGTGGTGGACCCCCAACCCAGCCCCCACTCACATGTACCGAGGAGCTACTGGCCAACCTGGGGACACCTGCAGAACCACATCCACAAGCCTTAGCTGATATTTTGGAGGTGGGTGTCTCTTAACCATTGAGCCTGGACTTTCCTGGTTAGTCAGTACTGCACCTATAACAACTATATTCCATATAGTTGCATGTCACTGTACAATATGTAATGTAACAATATATGCAAGGCATGTATACACACATGCCGCATACTATAGTATGCTACTCTGTGTATGCACACATGTGCATACACCACAGTATAGTTTAATGTACTGGTGTATGTGTCATGCCCATTGTTCCCTGTAGCCTTTATACAGGGGTGGATTATGCTCATGCTGCTGTGTTATGCCTATTTAGGTACCTCTGGCATTCTGCTGTGACAGCAGCCCATTGCAGGTGAGAGTGTTATTATTTATCAGGAGCCATAATGCACAAATCTATCTGCCATGTGGCCATTCACAATATGTACACATAATGTATGGTCCTGTCACAATATACAGGTCGGAACTGCAATGCAACACAATGACTACCCATGTGCAACATTTGCAAACTATGTGAATCATCTCAGGGACATGAATCCTCACAAACTTTATTGCCAGATGTGTTGACAGCTGTGCATACAATGGTGGAGGTGCTGTTCACTTTAGGGATGTACAACAGATCTGATCTACACATGTGGTGAATACAAACAGTACTACACAGTGGGCTGGAGTATGACCAGCACACAGGTTTCACCGGTGTGGAACATAACCCTGCTATGAATGTCACACAATGTGATATGCTATCTTGACATGACCATGACATCTATTGGCCTGGCTGCTACACTGCCTACCTAACCTGAAAACATATCCCGCATACCACCCTTTATCTGCATAACCCTGTTGTCAGCGGAGCATATATGTCATATGGGACAACACAGACATGTGAAATAGATGCTCATCACAATAATTGGACAACACATGTACACACATGGCCATGGAGGATAGCCAGAGACATGGAGCAACACACACACAGTAGACGTGTTGTGCTTGTGTGTACACCCTGTCATACAGTGGCTACACATGGTTCAACCATGGCCTTTGTATAATGGTCATAATGTAGATGTGGAAAACTAGACATCCTACAGGCCTGTGCACATCTTGTATAGATGTAACATCAATCCACCACATAAGATGTGTTGAACATCCTGAGGGTGTTGCAACATGACAGCAGTCACCAGTACAGTATCCACATCAGGCCACAGATACAGTACATTCCTGTTGCTGGTGTTGGACATAAATGCCATACTAGATCCTCATGTGTGTGTGTGGTACACAGATGTCATGTGGGACATGGTGTACTGACATGTTTGCCATGTCTGGCCATAGTTGCCAGGCTGCAGCAATATGGTTGCAGATGTGCAGGGGTGTCATCCGTATACCCATCAGTGACCTGTGTCACAACTTCCACATCATGGTTTAGTGTGTATACACCTCAGTGACGTGGGTCACATTCCACAGTATATATGTATTGTATCTGAACACAGTCATGGCTATGAACCCTGCCTGTAACTCATACTGTATAGCACTAGAGATGCCTCATGATTCCCTGCAATGGCCATGCACATCAACTAAATTTGCAGTATATTTGTAGGGCGGACAGAGAACACTGAATTGGTACACCATTGCCCCACAGTATATTTGACAAGACACCATTGTGTTAAACATGTATGCATGTCATTGCACACGTCAGCAAATCACATGTCATACTACATGTGATTATCAAGGTCATATGCCACACATCAGGCAGGTGTACTGTTAACCTGTGCTGGTCCACATGGTGTAATACAGGGATTTATGCTAACCACTACTATGATTGTGTAATTTGCATGACGTCTGTTATGACACAAGCATGCTGTTGTGTGCAACCTAGGGATGTATGATAACTACCACTATTATCGTCTGCACTGCATGCCGTCTGCTGTATCACATGCATGTTGCATGCCTTCTGTCATATCACATGCATGTGTGTGTGTGTGTGTGTGTGTGTGTGTGTGTGTGTGTGTGTGTGTGTCTATTGTATAGATTGTAATGTACAGTTCTTGTCTGCCCTCACAGGTGATGTAGGTGCATTGCCCTCCTGCGGTACATCAGATGTTAGTGTCCCCACAGACTCTAGCAGTGATGATGAACATATGATTAGGACACAGGCAGAGTTGTCAGGGGCTGAAACTGTGCCATTGGTTTCCATTCTGTCTATATCCACCTCATCCCCACACACAGATCCCATACCTGCATATACCCCATCACCAGTGGCCATAGAGGAAGGACAATTGGTGCGTGGTAGCTTGGAACAGGAAAGTGTGGGAGCTATGGAAAGTGTGCCTGCACACCATGATGTCAGCCAAACTACTGGTGGTGCCCCACACAGGCATGTGGCCAGTGCTGCTTGTAGGAGGACCTCTGGCCAACATGCTCCTGCACAACAGAGCGCAGCAACTGGTGTCACCAGAAACATGTTTCAGGCTGTAATGGAGGCACAGGCACATGCTAAATGGTGCAACAGAGAAGATCAGAGGCTACAGAGGGCTGCTGTCCATTCTTTAAACAACAGCATCCAGGCAATGGTAAATGCTCAACAGCAGATCGCTGATGCTTTGGATAGACAGTTGGGTGACATGGTTGGAGTCCTTGACCGTGGCATGATAATCCGCGAGTGTGAGCTGTTTGTGTTGGAACATCTGGTAGGAGTAAGGAGTCAAGCACATGGATGTAGGCCTGCTATCTCACCTGTGTCAGGTCTACGTGTACGAGCTACCTCACATGCCCGCTCCCATAGTGGCGGTAGCAGCAGCAGTGCATCTGGTGCTGTGCTGTCCACACCACAACACAGCAGGCCACATGCACGTGGCCCGGGATGGTCCCAACAGGGACACAGTTCCAGTGGACAAGTGACATCAGACAGTACCCAATATGCACCTCTGTCTGGTAGTCCCTGTGCAATCCCTGGCAGGCACAGGTCACATGTCCATGGCCAGACACCGTGAACTGTAAAACCTTGCCTGTACAGTCTGCAGCTGTCAGTAATACCCCTGTGTAAGCCAGACACATGGGAGAACCGTGTGCATACATACACTGACACACTGGACACACATGTAGGGCACCGCAATACATACATGCATTATATCCACACACGCCCAATTAGATCAAAGGACCAAACCCACACACATGATGTCATCCAATGGTGCAGCTTAGGCCTCTGGCAAACATTAACATCCTGTGTATATGATGATGCCTGTGCCGCATCCCTGACACCCACACCATCGGTGCAGGGACATGCTGATATGGTCTGATGCACAGGGTAAACAGACTAGGATGATATGTGTAGTTTACAAATGTTGAGGACTGCTGACAGGCAGCAGATATACCATGTAGTACAGGTGTACAATACTGTTAACGGTATGTGTCCTGTGTAACAACAGTAAATGCATGTTGGTCATGATGTTCTGCTGTCCTTATTCAGGTCTAATTGCACATGCCGGTGGATGTCAGTGTTTGCAGTTAAGTGTCCCATATTTCAATGTGGACTACTCACAGATATGTATGAATATACCAGCATGCACCGTGTAGCTGCCACATACCATAGGTTCATAGGTTCATACTAGGCTATCTGCCCTAGGGCATTTATAAGCCTAGCCAGAGTGTGTGTGGCTTCCGCCACCCCCCTGGAATGATAATACTGTGCCCATTTAGGGTTTAGTTTACTGTGCCTCTGTCTAGAAGTGACACAGGGATGACCCCCGGGGTAAACCTACGATCTCCCATCCACTCGTCAAGATTTCTCTTGAAGAGAGTCAGTGAGGGGCTCTGCCTAACATGGACTGGGATTCTGTTCCAGAGTGTAAGAAGCCTCTGGGTTATGAATCTGTCCCTCCAGCATGTCCTATTTATTTCTGTGTTGAGGTTTAAGTCTCTCGCTCTCGTGGCTCTGGTGGATTTGGATTTTTTTAGGTGGAGCATGTCCATTAATTCTGGATTGGACATGGCCTTGTACGTCAGGCATAGATCACCTCTGAGTAGGCGGTATGCGACTGAATAGAGCTGGAGTTTCTTTAATCTGGCAGCATATGACATATGTTTGAGTCCCTTGATCCTCTTGGTGAGGTACTTCTGGGGTCTTTCCAACTGCTGCAGGTGCCGGGTAAGGTACATACCAAATGGGGCATTGTACTCAATCACGGGTCTGATAAGGGAAGAGTATAGTGGCACAATGACCTCTCTTGATCTAGATGTGAATCCTTTCATGATAAGGTCGGCAATATAGAAGGTCTTCCTAACCACCTTGGCAATGTGGGTATCAAATGAGAGGTCACTGTCAACTTGGGTCCCTAGGTCCCTGATTACTTCTTCCGTAATTAATGGATTACTACCTATGTGGTAATTTGTGGGTACTTTGTTTTTCCCAAAGGGTATAACTATACATTTTTTGGCATTCAGTTTAAGGCCATGGCTCTGGCACCAGTTATCCATTTCTGTGAGGCCTTTCTGAAGGATGCTAGTGTCCGCTGTAGTATTGATTATGGCGCCCAGCTTGCAGTCATCTGCGAACTTTGTCAGCCACAATCTTCCTATGTTTGCTTGTACTTCTGAGAAATAAATGCCGAACAAGAGGGGTCCCAGGACTGAGCCCTGTGGGACACCACTTGCAACTGGCTTAGAGTCTGACATGGCTCCAGCAATTCTGAACTTGTGAGTTCTGTCCTTTAGCCAATTTGCAACCCATCTTATGACATATGGGTTTACATTTAAGCTGGTGAGCTTGTCTATGATGTCCGAGTGGGGCATTGTGTCGAAGGCTTTTGCAAGGTCAAGGTAGGCTGTGTGAACTGCCTTACCCTCATCAATGGCCTTAGTGACTGTTTCAAAAAAGTCGACTAAGTTCAAAAGGCAGGATCTGCCCTTAACAAAGCTGAATTGGGTAGGATCAAGTGTCTGTAGGTCACCAATGTCTTTGTTTATGAGTTCCATAATGATTCTCTCCATAGCTTTGCAGACCAGGCTTGTCAAACTTATGGGGCGGTAATTTCCAGGGTCCATAGAAGCACCTCCTTTGTGGAGTGGAACCACTGTTGCTGTACGCCATTTTTTTGGGTACGTATCCTGTAGTAAGGCTAAGATTAAACAGCAGCCTTATGTGCAAGTTTAGTTCCTCTTGGAGTTCATGTAGCACGCAACCTGGGACACCATCTGGTCCCATTGATGCTGTGTTTTTAGCATTGGAGAGGGTGGCTCTCACCTGGACATCTGTGATGTCAGGGAGGCTATATTCAGCTGGGATAGATATTTCTCCTTTTGGGGTGGAGGGGGGGGGATTTGCACTGAACCTGTCTGCCAGTATGTTGGCAATATCTGTGGGTCCAGTGTATTTTTTGTCATTTTGAACTAACTCTGAGCATATCTGGGAGTTTCCACCCAGGTTTCTAACATAACTAAAGAAGGCCTTGTGATTATCTTTAGTGTCTTTTGTGATTTTTCTCTCAAAGTTGGCCTTGGATGATTTTATGAGTGATCGTAGTTTTTTGCTAGTACTGATCAGAGATGCCTTCCCTTTTTGGGATTTTGCTCTGTCCTATAGTAGCTTCCTCCTCCTGTTGTAAAGTTTGTTTATGGCTGGGGTCCACCAGACAGGACGCCTGCCTTTGGGGGAAAGGGTCTTGGTTTTATTTGGGATTGCATGATCCATGCATTCTTGAAGGTGTCCGTAGAAGGCGTTTATAAAAGATTCAGTGATGTGGGCTGTGGTTTCCACTGGCCCAGGGGCCTTGAAAGATACCACTTCAGTCTTAAGAAGTGTGAAGTCAGCTTTTGAGAAGTTCCTCACTGTGGTCTTTTGTGCTGGGGGTGGGGGCGGGATGTGGATTTCCAGTGAGATTAGTTTATGGTCTGATCTCACCAGTGAGGGGTATACTTCCGGTGTGGAGCATTGTCTCCCCATGTTTGTGATGATCAGATCTAGTATATTATCTCCTCTTGTGGGAGTGGTGACTAGTTGTTCCATTGAATTTGAGTTTATGAACTCTAGGAACTTGTGGGCTAGGGTGTTGGGGCTTGAGTAATGCTCCCAGTTTATGTTTGGGTAGTTGAAGTCTCCCAATATGATGGTATTTGGAGAGACATTCATACTCTCCAGTGTCTTCAGGAAGGCTGAGTGGGGTTCCTGAGTTTGAGAGGGTGGTCTGTAGCATGCTACAAACTGTAGGGCAGTTTTGCCTACGGTTAGTTGCACTTGGATGGTCTCCGATGCTTCATGCATTGCCACTATCCTGGAGGTGTGGTTGTCTTTGATGAATATGGACACTCCCCCTCCCTTTGTGGTTCGGTCCAAGTTTTGGGGCCGAAAAGCATGATATGAATTATAACCTGGTAGTGCTGGGGTGCTCTCAGGAGACCTGAACCAGGTTTCAGTCACTGCACAGACATCAATGCTCTCCATACTGAGGAGGGCTTCGAGAACCTGCATCTTGAGGTTTAGACTTCTGGTGTTGAGCAGCATTACCCTTAATTTTTTTCCACTTGTGTTTTCTAGGGAGGTGGGTTTGTTTTTTGAGCCTTGCCTAAAAAAGGCACTATGGGGGTGGCAAGAGCCTTTGCCAATATCCAGAAGCCTAGGGGTGACAGGTGCAAGCCGTCCCTTGAGAAGCAGCGTGGCTTGTCAAGCATGTTATCCCAAGCAGACAGACACTGGATCCCCCTAGAAAGACACCAGCAATTGAGCCAATTATTAAAGCTGATCATTTTATCTTTGTATTGTGGCATCATTCTTGGTGAGGGTAAGATGCTGCTCAGGGTCAGGGTCATACCAGCCTGGCCTACATAATCAGAGAGCTCCTCTATGTCTCTTTTCATGTAGTCCAGGGAGGTACGTCTCAGGTCATTCACGCCGGCATGGACAATGACTGAGTCATATTTGTACTTGCTTTGGAGTGAACTGAGTGCTTGTGTTATGTGGCGGATTCTGGCGCCTGACAGGCAGCTTACTGTAACCTTTTCCTTGTTCAGTCTAGTGAGCGGGACGTCAGTGTGTCTGACTATAGAGTCACCTATTACAAGTGTATCAGGCATGTTGTTAGGCTAAGGGCTGTGACTGTTTGGCACACTGACTTTGAGAAATATGTGTTGCACGTGCTATGTTTTGAGGTAGTGGTTTCATGGATGTCTGCTTTGGAGGCCTCTGTTGTTTTGGTAGATTTTTAATTAGAGCCTCTGAGTATGTCTTTGTGGGTTTATGTGTTTGGTTTGCAGTTGTGTTTATTCTATGTGAGACTGGGTTTGTGGTGTGTGTGGTTACCTTCTCCTCCTGGCTGGTCTTGCCAGTACTGAGTCGAGAGAGCTCAGCCTCCAGTTTGGCTATATAGTTGCATCTGTCACATATATTTGTATTTGTTGGGAGGAGGAGAGGGTTGTCTGTGTACATGAGGCAGTTATAACATTGCCTCAAGATTCCCTGATTCACCAGCTGAACTGGAGAGGATGCCAGTAATTGACCTCTCGACATGCTAGAATAGTGTAAGGGATTGCTGAGTATTGAGTCAGAAAGGACCTAAAGGGAAATGGATACTCAAGAGGATTGTAGGTGGATGTAGTGCTTTCATTTGTTCAAGAGTGCTTTACCTGTGTAAAAATGCTTTAGGATCAAGTGCTGGGCTTTATAGATAAGAGAATAGACTGATTTTATTGAAGGTAGAGCAGTTTTAAGGGAAAAACTGAAGAGCAGACTTGGCGGAGCCAGAAATAGTTTAAACTTGTTTAACCGGTGCTGGGCTATGCGCACAATCGTGCAAAGCCACGCAAATGCGGATTTTTATACAGGGAACTTCAAAAGAGCTAGAAATGGTCCAAAACAATCAATTGCTACTAGATCTTGTGCTGAGGTCACTCCTTCAGGGACAGATAGGCTGCTCAAGGCTCCCCACTCCCACTGGTGAGCAAAGAAACTTCCTTCTATCCAAGTAAGGCAATGGGCAACACAGGAACTATCCCAAAGACCAGAATACAGCAAAACATGTATGCTGGACTATTCTAGTCAAGGAAAGGCGGGAAAACAAGGATATTTTTTTTTTTTGTAAGAAAACTACAGAAAAATGCAGGGAAACAGCAGTATATTAAATGCTCAGTGAGAATGTCCCATGTTACAAACACGTCTACCATTCCAAGAACATGATAGCTGTGTATTAAGCTACTGTGGCCACAGAAGTGACATCCATAAAGGGTGACATCACAGGTACAGTTACCTGGAGTGGTGAGGTAAGAGAGTGGTCTAGCTGATTACAAAGGTAGAGGCCAGTGGGAAGTGTGATGCCTCAATGGGAATCAGTAATACACATTCCCATGACAGGATGCCAACACACAACTGCACCCACACACTCAGATATTGACATACATGTATTCAGTGACACTGTAACACACACACACACACACACACACACACACACACACACACACACACACACACACACACACAAACTCATGGCTTCACCTACACAGTAGCACACACTCGCACACAGTTGCTACTGGTGGGATGAGGACCCCTGCCTATGTGCAAATCATCATTACAGTACTGTGCATCTACATGACGTGCCACAGAGAATATACATGTACAGGTAGTCAGTACAGCCTAAGATCTGGGACATCAACACGGATAGTAGAATGCATCATCTGGATGGTGGGAGGGGTCTTATCAGTTCAGTATTGTAACATACATCCTCACCCCAGGGACCAGTCAGTCCTACATACACACACTGTGGCATTCAGTAATTAATACACCTATGTCATGCACATACAGATACCTCACATGTGTGAGATAAATGCCAGTATTCGCATATTGGGGTATAACAGGCTGTGTACACTACATGTGTCTGCCAAACCAGGTACACCTGTACATGTCACTGTACAGTACTGTGGGACATGGACATCCCAGGCAATGTCCATGTGAAGGACTATCAAACACAGACATGGCATGCATTGCAAAGCTATGGCCCTACACATTGGTAACCAGGATGTCAGGCCAGATAATGCAGTACCCATCTGTGTGGGACATTGTAGACACTACAACCCTGCACTGCACACCATTGTCAGGTGACACAATGGCAAGGATTACCCCTCACCTAGCCTTGTAAAGCCATCTTGCACAGCCAAACACTACACATCCATGGAGCAATGCATACCTGCATGACAGTACTGGCACCCTGTGTCTGCATGTGGATTGTAATGCTTCCAGCCACAGTCACTCCCAGTATAAACCTCGATGGCATACCAACAGTTGTCAAGCACTTTCACATGCCCTAGCCCATAGAACCTCCAGATATCCCCTGTGGTGCATGTGGTCCTGTGCATTACTGCGGTGTGGCAAACTAAGTAGTTACATTGTGTATTTCCTGCCCTGGCAAATGTGTCAATGCATGCCCATTAGGGTGTGGTTGTGGTGACAATGGCATCCATTCATGTGGACTGACATGTGTGCCACACCTAATGTATGTCTACTATATCTGTTGCAAATGGCACTCACTCACCTACACACATGTTCTTACAGCACTGCAACATGCCGCCTCTGTGGCATATGTAGTAATGTCATGTACATGTAATAGTAATGAGTAGTCAGGGGTTTACCCCTGTACTATTCAGCGCATGGCAGATGATGCTTATGGTTAAGTCTCCAAGCCCTTCCCTGGTGTACATTGCCTGTCCTGCACACACAATCTCTGGTGGATATGAAGGTGTACGCCTGCACAGCAGCAACATGTGTATTGTAACAGATGGAGATGGTCAGGTGATAGCCTCTGCACCTATTGCAGTCCTCCTCTAGCTTATTGCATGTGGTACAGTTGTGATGGTGTTCCCATAGCCATCTGCATGATAAACACAGTACATTATCTAGGGAAACATGTTATTATCTGGCCATGACAGTTGCTGTGAGTGGCACATGGATATGGTGTTCTGACACGGCATCGCAGATGATATATGGATATACTTCAATCATTTTCCACAGTGGGAAATAGCCTAATGACAGGAGGATGATGTGCCACACAACTACAGCATGTAAGTGTACCTATGCTGCATTGAGACTACTGTCTGTTTAACATGTGTGTGGTAATGGCTATTCTGCATGTTAAAATACAGACATGACAGTACTCTGTTCATGAGGGAACCCCATCTGTAGGGCCATCTGTGAACAGGTCAGTGTGTGCAACCATTTGTTTCCTGTGTTACACACTGAACACACTTCTGTGCACAGCAGAAGCATGGTGTGGGGATTGCAGACAGTACATGATGATAGGGATGTGTTACTGCCATTGCATTCCTGACTGGACATGTGTCACCTGAGACAGTGGTATGACTGGCACTGTGTGGAATTCCCAGTGACAAGCCAATGATGGGCAACTGTTCATAGCTGCAGTCACACGTCTACTACACATTGTACAGTTACTATGCAGTATATATGCATGTGTTGTGCTCCCTCTACAAATGTATACCATCTGTTGTGTTGGGTTGCTGGTGATATCTATGCATACTGTCATAGGTAATCCTGTATGCTGTTGTCTATCACTAAGCCATATGTGGGTTTAAAATGCAACACCATAGGCTGAATGGGTTGGTAGGTCCCAGCAGATCCTCCTATCCCACTTCAGCTGACCATGGCACTGGGCACTAGCACATCTGGGGCCCAGCCATTAACATCAGCCTCTGTTGGCTCTGCACCACCTTCTGGTGGTACCACCACTGAGAATGGAGCATGTCCCACTTGGGAGCGGGACCAGACAGGTACATATCTGCTGTCGTGCGGTCCCGGACATGTTGCGTAGGTGGCTCCCTAAGGGGTTATGAAGCCAGATACACCAGTTCAAGGGTGAAGTGTCACATTTACAGGGTGATGCTGCTCCTCCTGGACAGCCCCCAGCACTGCCTCCTTTGCAGCTGTGTAGGTGCAGTGGCAGTTGCCCATGGTTGGAGAGCTCCGTCCCACTGTTCCCATGGGCTTTTGAATGCCGAAGACCCATCCCCATCCAGGGTGTATCCCCCCCACATGTGTCATATACCAACCCTGTATGCTGTAATTTCTGTGCTCCTACCTATCCTCCACGGCCATACCTACACTCCTTCCCCAACATCTGACCCTCACCTACGGACACATAAGGTCATTCGGCTCCTAGGACACCATCTGCCCTATACATAGCTGTCCATTACACACATGCCAACTGGACACATGAAACCCTTGTAATATGCATCATAACATACTACTGTTATCCTCACCACTGTACCTCAGGCACATAGTCCTGGTATGCACATCACTCCTACATGGTCCAGGTACATGTGAGGAGGATGACCCCATTGTACACAAAACACTACTGGTCCCTCTATGGTTACTCCATTTACCTTTATCATGATGATGATGTTGCACACAGCACATTGCAGTACTGTTCACACATAATGATTGGACAGGTACTGTTGTGTTAATGTACATTACATGCACAAAGTGATGTATACGGCCAATGTACAACTATTTGCATGTATGACTGACACATGTCTGCCTGAGGGAGTCTTGTGATCACATAGAGCAACACCACTACATAATACAGGTGTCGCTGGTGTTTCCTGTTTCATTCATTTGTAATGCTTTGTTGCCACATGGTATGTCCCTGATACATGTCTATATATGTATGTACCTATATGCTGGGCATAAACATTTACATGTACATCTACATGATGGGATACATTCCTATACTGTTGAATGACTGCACTGTATGATATCCTCTGGTTACAGTCTCTTACGCTCGATTAGCCTCTACATTGCTTAACCAATGCAATACTCACATACTGGTAGCCAAACACGCTTATACCCGCTCGATCCTGCACTTGCTAATGCAATGGCATTGGTGCTTGCATCTGTCACTCACACCCCTGGGTCTGAGCGAGGACCACAATATTACCTTGTGATGCCTATTACATCATACTACATGACTCCAGTATCGGGATTGGCCACCCATTAGGCGACGGCATCGTGTTTGACTGTACGGAATCAGCGGCCTGCCCAGTGACACAATCATATTTGTGTGTACCTCATACAATGTGCTCCCACCTTGTGATGCCTATAACATCGGAATACATTAATACAGTATCGGAAATGGCTGCCTATTAGGCAACGGCATGGCGTTCGACTGTACGGAATCAGCGGCCTGTCCGGAGAATCATTCATATCCATGTGTTCCTCTTAGGCATACCTTGTGATGCCTATTACATCGGGCTACATGACTACAGTCACAGCCGGCCTTACGCACAGGCCAACTAAGCAGCTGCCTAGGGCACCGCTTTAGTGGGTGCACTTTACCAGTATTTATTTGGTGTAGGTAGACCAGGATGGGGGCAGTGGGTGGTGTGGTGGGGGGTGCTGTTGAGCCCTCTGCCTAGGGCACCAGTTGACCTAAGGCCACTCCTGACTACAGTATTGGGAATGGCTGCCCATTAGGTGACTGCATGTTGTTCGACTGTACGGAATCAGCGAGCCTGTCCAGTGAATCATTCATAATTTTGTGTTCCTCTTACAATCTGTTCCCACCTTGTAATGCCTATCACATCGGACTACATGACTACAGTATCGGGAATGGCTGCCCATTAGGCGACGGCATGGCATTCGACTGTATGGAATCAGCGGCCTGTCCAGTGAATGAATCATATTTGTGTGTTCCGCATACACTCTGCTCCTATCTGGCTGATACATGGGAACTAAGACCCTGCATAACAAATGAGTAGTTAGGTTGTGGTAGCCACATCTGTCAGACGGGTCATGCTACCACATACCTATTATAGGTTTGCCACCTTCTCAACTGGCCAAGGTAGGACTTTAGGGTTACCACCTGACCCACTTTGCGAGGGACAGTGCAAAAATAATCAAGACATAGCACATGTCCAGATTACAGGACATTATTATATTCTACGTTTCATTAATAATTGCATACAACAGTTATTTTATATATGACACTTCTATATGTTATGTGAAGTAGCATAAGCAATTCAAATGCAACTAGATTAAGCTTTTATTTGTGCAAATAAGTATAATCCTGTACTATGCACAGCTGTAGGTATGTTTAGTCCTGGAATGTCTGACATTTCTGCAAACATGTTCCACTCTGGCCATTTGGAAAGGTGGCAACCCTATAGGATCTGTATGTAGAGATGTCAGACTTTGCAGGGCAACATACCCACAGCCAATAGAAAGGGGTGTACATCACTGTTTTGATTAAATAAAAGGTTACTCTTGTAGCATTATAGTTGCTTATACTGTTACCTATAACATTTAGGTGTTTCAGAGGAACATAATTGTTTTATGCTACTACTACAGACAATATAGGTAGTCTTTGCCCTAAATCACAGGACATTTGCCTTAATTACAGTTATTATGTAGGACACAACTGCCCACAGGGGAGTGTCCCTCGCAAAGGTGGACAGGTGGTAACCCCAAACCTATTATTCTATCAACTTTCTAAGGTAGTCGGCGGAACATGCACTTTCTCTCACTATCAGACCTCTCATACGAATGGAGAAGAATAAACACCGCAGGGACACATTTAGAAGGTTGGTGCTATTAACCTGACACATTGATGGACACAGAGCACATATGTATTCATACACATTGTCTGAGGTGCATGCAGTTCATGACTCTTACATGTTGTCATTATTCATTACGTGTATTCCGCCACCTTTCCTCCTAATATCACTAGCTCTAGGATGGTTTAGTTGGGACTGTGTTAAGATTCTGATTCGTAATCATGGACATCCCTGGTAATCGGGGACAGTTCAATGATATGGTCCCTATGTATTCCCCCAATGGTTTAAGGACTGTCCAGTAGATGTGCTCTTAGAGTTTGGGAGGTATGGACGTCTACTATACCCACATCAGAATATTACTTACACCCATGGGACGGACCTAATATGTGTCTGCCAGCCAACACCTGCACGCCGAGCCCCATAATCGCATACCCATTGTTCCCCCACCTGCCACTACTCTCATCCTTTCTGTGGTTGCAGGTGGACGCAGGTGGGATATGAACACACTCCTACACACTGCCCATTCTCCTCATGTCGGGACACATGTCGTACGTTGTGTCAACCCATGTGGTATCAGGCTTGCACAACCTACTGTTCCGTGTACAGCTATATCCTGGTCATAATTGTGTTGCCCCATTGGTTGGAAGTACCAACTTTTTGGTGTCCCGCAAGGGACGTCGCTGTCCATGTTTAAAGTGTAGACCTTGTAGATCTCTCCCACTGGTAGTTTCCTGAAGGTGATCTGGGAAGCAGTGTTGTATTTACCTTTATTGAGTGTCTGTATGTCTCACCGGCCTAGCTGGGGGTGTGGTAAGTAGACGTTTGTTGAGTGGACCTCCCACCAAAATATGCCCGGTCTAAACATGTTACCCGTAACTGCTGTAACATAACCTAGGTGTATACATGTGTATATTTACTGTAATATATATATATATATATATATATATATATATATATATATATATATATACACATTAATATATACAGACATATCTGCATATGTATTCATACATGTATATTCATATCTTGCTGTCATTCATATATATATATATATATATATATATATATATCTGTGTGTATGTATATATATATATATATATATATATATATATATATATATATATATATATATATATGATTATATATATGTACATCAGTGTGTCAATACATTCCTCGCTCATACGCACTTACACATGCGTAATGCTGTTTATAAGCCTCACCAGCATACTAGTGCCTTATTCATTATAATGCCAACACACTCCAGTTATCTTGTAATCTGTATGTAGCATGTTATACAGCGGACAGATGTCGCTATATGTTCATGTACGGATTACCGATGGTAATTGGAATGTGATAGTGTGATTCGACCCATCCCTCTTCTGCACAGCCTATTATTCCATGTACTGTCGATGTTTGTATGGGCACATTCCTATTATTTATGTCAATACATGGAATGCATGTGTTACAGAATTGGTACTTTAACATATATTGTTGTCTGCATGTGAGTATGCATATATACCTAGAAATGGCAACAAACAAGAAATTGAGTAAAACACAGATACTGTGGACACGAGCACCTTACACCCAAACGAACAACGAACTTCTGTAAATAAGCTGTTTATTCCAAATAATACTGTTAAATGCTTTTCATCCCACCAAGTTGTGGGACTTCTTCAGACAATTTGAAACAAGACAACGGCTACATTTAAATCAATGTATTGGTGCCAAAATCCAAGCGCAGCAACTAATTAAAAATTTAAAAATGACAGTGCATATAACCTGTAATGGTCCGAGACCCAGATCACATAAGAACATATAAAATGAAATACAACATCAAAAAGTCATTTCTACATAATATTATACATGACTGTAAGAAGTTAAAACACTAATATAACAATTCATATGTGATCGTTAATCTAAAATCTATGCATAAAAAACATGTAATGGTCCGAACCCAGATCACTTAACACACATTAAATAAAGCATAAAAATCATTTATACATTATATATGTATGACATAAAAAAGATATGCATTATTTATGTTAAAGTTAAAGCACTAAATAAAAGCTCTTATAAAAATGCTTATCTTAAATGAGAGCTTACATGAATCTATAAGCACGCAAATTGTAAACACACTTTTGTAAGATTAATCAACAAGAAAAAATATATATAAGACATATAGAACTAGACCATATTGAAATATAAGTACTATAAAATAAAACTAAAGTTGTGCACAACATATTTGTAAATATTATGCACCAAAAGAAAAGCGAGAGATATAGGAAAAGGCAGAGTGATCATGGACAGGGAACAATAGAACAAGCGACAATTTTATACCATTATGTGTTCCTATGGATAACAAATGTATACATTATCATCATGCAGCAATAAAACATAATGTAACAAATAGTATTCATTCATACAATATTATAATGTACGTAGTGCTATACCATCAAGAATGAAGTTAGCTATATGTCAAAAGCTCATACCAGAGCAACTACACCTAGCAGCACAAGCTGTTTAGCTTCAATATTGGTTAGAGGGAACAAATCTCATTTAAACCTGGCAATACACTGGCATTACAGCGGATCTGCCAGAATAATTCCAAGATCTCTAATTGTGCTTGATGTGGTCCATCCCTACTGTCTAAAAGGACAGTATCTACTGCTCTAAATAAAAATGTGTGGTTAGGGTTATCTGTTATATGTTTTGCTAGAGCATTGTCTGATCTATTTTTCTTAATGGCATACAGATGTTCATAGACACTTTCACGTCGTTTTCTGCCAGTTTTACCAAAATAAAATGCGGTGCATTGTTGACACTGAGCTAAATAAACTACACCTTTAGACTGACAATTAAATTTGTGTCTCACTTCGTAAGTCACATTCCTAATACTGAAAGTTTCACCTGTGTTCATGTATGAACAGTAATGACATATATTGCATTGAAACATGCCTTTCCTCCATGGTAATCCCTTTGTATCACTTTGCATTATTTGTTTAAGATTCTTTCCCCTTTTCCAGACAATTTTAGGTTTTTGATGTAATTTATTCCTTACATCTTTGTCACTGTTAATTATATACCAGTTTTTATTTATGATTAAAGTGATAATATCACTATCAGTACTAAATGGTGTTATGAATGCCAATTTTATAGATGTAGTGTCTACATTATGGGCCTGTACTACTGATTGATTAGTGCCACCTAAAATGGCTTGGTATGTACCTATTTCTCTTTTTGTCTTTACCTCATCAGTCAGACTATCTATAAAATGTTGTGGGTACCCTCGTCTCATGAACATTCATTTGAGTAGTAAACATTCTTCTGTAAAATCCTCATCTCTGGAAACCATGCGGGCTGCTCGGACTAATTGGCCTTTGACCACTGATTTTTTTCTGATACATGGGGTGATTACTGTTATAGTGGAGGAAGGTGTTAGAATATGTTTCTTTCCTGCAGATTTTGGCACAAAAAGATTTATTCACATGGACTTTCCATAAATTTACATCTACATATGCTATCCTCTCCTTGTTGTATGTGTGGGCAAAGGCCAAAAAATCAGAACTTGTGTTGAAAAATGAGACCAATTCAAATGCTATTTTTTCATCCCCTTCTATCAGGATGAAAATATCATCAAGAAATCTCGTGTAAAATTTGATTTTGTTCATCATTTCAACATTCTTCCCTAACACTTCCTGTTCCCAGTATGACATGACTAAAGTCACAAAGCTCCCCCCACATGGAGACCCCATGGCTACACCCATTTTCTGAAAATACATTTTGTTGTCAAAGGTGAAAAAATTATGTGATAGAACTATGTCCAACATTTCTTCTAACAGATTGACCTATTCTTGTCCAGCACTGCTTTTCCTTAACATGAAACTCACCCATTCTATGCCATCTTGGTGGGGTATACAGGTATACAAATCCTTAACATCGTCAGTTAAAAAATTAAAACTGTTATTGAACTCAAAATTGTTAATGTTTTGAAGAAATGACCAGGAATCCTTACATATTTCTTTCTCTTTTTGTACATATTTTTGTAATATATTGCCTACCATTTTAGCACAGGGATAAGTAATGCTATTTCTAGTGTCCACTAAAGGTCTCATAGGGGGATCCACTAGTGATTTATGAATTTTAGGAGTTCCAAAGAGGATAGGTATTGTAGGTGATAACATGATCAAGTAATTTAACGTTGACAAATCTATTCTTCCTTCTATGAAAAATCATTAAATAATGACCTGATTCTGGTGTATGCTAGTTGTAATTCATTTCTAGATGTTTCTTGATAAGCCTCACTATTTAATATGCATAACATCTTATCAATATATTGTTGTTGTGTCACGAATACCAGTCCTCCTCCCTTGTCTGGTTGCATAAATCTCAACCCTGTTTGTTTCAGTAATTGCAAAGCTGTTTTTTCTAAATTGGTAGTATTAGAGAATTTAGTATTCCTAGTCATATTGGAAAGTAATATATTTCTAAAATTATGTTCACATATTTTTTCAAAAAAAAAATCAAAACAGGGTGCATTGGTGGTATAAATGTACTAGCAATATGAAGATTATTGCTTTCTATATAATCACCACCGAAAAACAGCTTCAAATTCAACTTCCTAAGGATTAAATTAAGATCTACTATAGTTTTAACTACATCAGCTCCACAACTAGGAACAAAGATGTTACCTCTAGCTAACAATTCAATAATAACAGGTTCGATAGTAACATTTGTGTAATTAAAAATTTTGAAGTCATTATCTGAGTTATACAGAATAACAGGTTTGCTGCTGGTGTTGGTATTTACCTCCCCCTCTTCCCTCGTAGATTGGTCTTGTTCTTGTTGGTATGATTGTTCCCATAGTTCATATTCCTCCTCAAATTGTAATGTGAGGCTCCCATCCAAAAATTTTCTTGTTGGGGTATGGGTTC
>NC_056733.1:165055019-165127519 GCF_019279795.1 Protopterus annectens
GCTCAGTTCAGGCCAGACCATTATGTGGGTATGTGCCGGTAATGTTTCTGTACATGTGTATTGCACATTTTAATGTTCACATGTTTGCAGGATTGTATTGCGGATGTGTATATTTGTTCTTTGGTTATCTTCCTGAATCACCCACCGCTCCCTCGTAGACCTCCAGTTCACCTATTGTGCAGCCAACCCAGTCTCCCCTTGGTGAATTATTACATTACCCATCACCTCCCAACCCCATATTCCACAAACAACATTTATCCCTTCTCTAGTTGATGGCCCATGGCACAGTCAACAGAACACATTGCGTACACTACATATCTCTGGGACCAATATGGTTGTGAGGTCTACACTAACATTTCAGATCATCCACATGCTGTACTTCACGCACATAGGTACTGGCAAATACTTATCTTTCATGACATAGTAGGTAGACCCGGGTAATACACGTTCATCTATGGGCCGTCCTGACAAGGACGACTTGGACCGCGAATGGGCAGATATTGGGCGAATGCTCTGACCATTGGTAGGGCTGCCACCTTTTCATATGACCTGGATGGGACATTTTTGTGGCACACATTTGAGTTTACAGGCCAACACATACCCATGGTCATTACAAAGAATAGTACTTTAGTTTCATGCCTACATATAAGCTTTTATTGTTGTAGCGGTGTAGTTGCTTATTTTGTTTTGTTTACTTGCTTATTCTGTTTCTTGTAACATATAGGTATTTTATATTTACATAACATATGGGACATAATTATGTCCTACTATCACAGGACATTTCACATTTATTATGATTTTGGTATGGACACACCTGCCTAGAGGGGGACTGTCCCTCACAATGTAGGACAGGTGGTAACCCAAACCATTGGGCTAGACTTGACAATTGGCGGTGTGCTAACACAATGTGTTTCGCTTGCACTTGGTATAACTAGTGACACTACAATGGAATACGGGCACGGGGTTTTAAATATCTTTGTTTGAGGGGTGGGGACTCAATATTCAGCTACGTGCCTTTGTGTTTACTTCTTATTGTGGTGTTCACAATGATGTCTCGTTTGCTTTGCATACATTTCAGTATCCATGGACACTGATAGGAGTGATTACTATTTGAGGCAGGCTGTACTAGTCAGCATTGTAGGTTGCACGTATGCAGCCGACATGTTCACGCCTCCATGCAGCGCTTGGACATGCCCCCTGTGCTCGTACATGTTTCCTATGCACATGGCCATTATGGCAGCGCGCCTTCATTAATATGCCTGTGATGCTGCTGCACCATCTCTATGCTGCACAGTTGGGGCAAGGCTAATGGCGTCCTTTCGTCGAGCTTCATGAATCCCGGGGTATTTCTTCTCTGAGTAAGTGTTTTTTTACTGTGCAAAACAGGCTTCAAAAACATATATGATACATAGCTACACAGTGTGCTTGTGCTGCACAATCACTTTTTAGTGCAAACTTTGATGTAATACACAACAGAGATATCATCCATTGAAATGTGCAGTGTCTCAGATGTAAAACAAATCTCAAGTGGCATGTGTTTCAGCAAACCTTCTGTAGCTTATGCTGTAAGGTATATATTTCAAATCCTGACATTGCTGCCTACACTCAGTGTGCATGTTGTTAACAGTGTTGTCACCCCCATGTGCTATATTAAGGTTTAGATATTTTTTCTTCTTACAAGGTTTTATTCTAATTTTCATTATGAAATGCTGTATTGAAGACTGATGGTGTCATGTGCATAGATTTCTCTTCCATAACAATTATAGTAAGATGCCTCCTCAGGACTGAGGATGTAAAACAATGTGAAATATGTTGTTGCCTTATTGATGCATGTGTTCTGATAGAGGACTACATCCACATGGTACACAATTGTCATTCTACGATCAGAGTGACAGAAACAGTATGCCACAGGTGTGTTTGCATATACCTAGCATCAGGCAATGTTGTCTGACATACAGCAGGATTATTTCAAAGTAATTACAGGGACACATATTCCTTGCTTCATAAACATGGTGGAATGCTTTTACATACCAAAGCATATCACAGTTGTAGATGTATGTGTACTGTGGCATGTTCATTCTATCCAGTGTTGTTTTATTTTCTTAAGACTTATTCAAGTATTCAAAACTAACATTGTGTGACTGTAAGCATTTGTGTCCTTAACTGTTCTTCAGGAATTACATCACCCTCATTTCTAATGTGCCCATAAAGAGTGACAGAGGCATCCCCTATAAATTTGATCAGGCGAAATTATGGAAAACTAATGTACATCTCATGTAATAAAGGAGTTTGACACCTGTGTTGACAGCTCCACTGTGGCACATGAGATTCATAGCCATATTGTTTGTTGGAGTTGTACGGCTTGATGTTCAATTCTAGCATAGGGAAACATTTATTGTAAGTGTACTGACATAACACAATGACCATTACATTATGTCAGTATTACCCATTGACATGTTGCATGAACACATATGGAGATATGCTTTGATTTGATGTCAGTATGACATTTGCACTACCAATGACATGGTGAGAGTACTCCTATGGTACACTGTGAATTGTTATTCTTAAGGTTACAATGTATTACACTGTTACAACAACCTGTCATCTGCATTATAGAACTCTTATATATTAATGTTCATATTTCCTTAAGAATATTTCTTTTGGAGGGGGTGGCTACCCTACCTTATGTGTAGTCATAAGGATCATTAAGTTTAAAATTGTTCTGTGCATAATGGATGCATACATTCATACATAATTGAGTTCGCAGCCATCCTGCTGGTGTATTATATATTTAATTTTGTGTCTTTCTGTTTCAGCTCATACAGGGATATGGCATCCAAAAAAGAAGAAACCTGTTCCCACAAGCCACCATACACTGATGCAGAAAATGAAGAAATTATCCAGGCCTTATACTGCCACAGAGTTTTCTCTTAGAGGTGACAAATCTGCCCAAGAGAGGACATGGCATCAGGAGGTCAATGATTTAAATCTTGTCAGAGGGTATGGGAGAAGTTTCTCCTAGATACAACACTGGGCACATGACATGATAACCTTTGCCCACCATAGGACAGCTGAAGTTGCCTGGGAACAGGTGGTTATGGGAGGTAGTCCTGCTACTGAACCACCACTTATTAAAATGGAGGAGTTCCTATCCACTGTCGGGTATCCAGACAACTTGGGAGAGGGTTCACACAGAATCTTTGATGTTGGTTCTAATGTGAATGACAGACCCAAGAGTGCTTCATGCAGAATTTCCATGTATGTAAAATAGAAGTGCCATTGTTATATATTTATATGCATATATCTTAGATGTCTGATGTATGTAGAGCCAGTGATAAGAGGGAGTCAGACATCATATTAATACAGAGATAGAGGAAGATGTTGGGGGTAATCCAACTGTTCACTACATTTTTTATGAGAACATTCTTAATCTGCACATGTAAAGGGGATTGTTTCCCTTTTCTTGTTTCACTTGCATTGTAATACTTATCAGCCTTCTTTCTTTTCCCTTCCTTGCATAAAGGGACATCCGGATTGCAGGCTGCAAGACCACCTGCACATGCTAAGCACACATGTGGTTCTTGTTATTACTGTATATAAGGTAGATTCAGGGTAAATGACAGTAAAATTTGCTATGCTTTAACATTCATTTATTGCTTGTTATCTATCATAGGTGATCCTGTCAGTGAAACTGTGGTACTCCTAACGCTTGATGTCAGAGTATCGGTGGCCTCTGATGATGATGGTGAGGTGAAGTGGCACGGTCTGGGGGTGCAGAGAGTCAGTCTGACACTGAGGTTGTGGCTCACTCATCCCTACCCATATTTTAGACACAGTCAGTATACCTACATAAACCCATGACATACAGACCTCTGATATAGGACAGGATGAGAGTGACACAGTTTATCAGGGTAGTGTGGTTACTGCTGTTGCACAGCTGGTTGTTTCTCCCCATAGCCATTGTGAGGCCTGTTGTCCACCCTCCTCCTGATGCTGGTGTGTCATTAGATGCACAGCCATAGTGGAGTCACAGACACATTCTACCAGGAAGAAGTAGTGCAAGTACTAAACATCATGCATTCTGAGGTATATGACTCCCTGAATCTTGTGGACAACTCCTTGGACAGGATAAATGACACACTGGATCGGGCAGTGTCTATGGACTGTCTGCTGGGAGCAGGTATGGCACCCATGTGACTGGAGACCCACTACCTCTTCTGGTGTTAGTAGATGAGACCATGCAAGATCTCACTCCCGCAGTGACACTACTTCCATTGCTCTGTCAGGGACTACTGTGTCCACTCCCAGATGTGGCAGGACACAGAGGCATGGTCTTGGAATAGTCATGATGAGAGCTTGTCCAGCAAACATTACTCTCATTCAGGTTGTACCCTGACTTCTAGCCAAGGCCATGGAAGAAGTAGTGCAACTCCTGGCAGAGGTGGTTCTTGTGGTCAAGGGTGATGATGTTGAACTGCCTACTCTACAATGCACAGCTGGCAACTGCCCAAAATGCCAGGATGTAGTGCTAGGGCAGTGCTTTATTGTGTTCATTTAGACACACATACATTGCAAAAAAATCTCCTGCCCATACCACCTCACACACATGCAAGCTATCTAAACAGTACTGTTGAGTGTATTCTTCTGTTGTTACTGCCCCTGAACACTGTACACTCTAGCAGATACATGCATTTCTTACTCACACACACACTCAGCCTTGTTCCTGTGAAAATTATGATGATGGCTGTGCTCTGTCTTTTGCACGTCTTTGTGACTTAGGGTTGCATATATGCCAGATGCACACAGTGGATAGCTAATGCTTGCTTACTCACAAACATACATTTATCAAAATGTTTTGCAGCAGAAAAGATGTTGATTTCTTGTTCAAACTCTTTTGTGAGTAATTGCTTCTATAATTGTTGAACTTCATTGTATTAAGTTAGTATTGTAAAGTAAAGCAGTGTACACAGCATATACGTCAGTCTTGCTTCTTGATATAGTTGTAAAAATGATGGTATCTTGGACCTGTTCCATGTTTTATAGACAGTGGTCAAGTGAAATGTTTGATACACAGTACTTGGTATCATACATAACTGTATATTGCAAAAATCTGATGTATGAGATATTATTGGCATAAATGCACACCATAGGTTCATAGGTAGGCACTAGGCTATTGGCCCTAGGGCCTATATAAGCCTAGCCAAAAAGGTACCCTGGCTTTAGCCACCCAAGAAAATTATTTTCCTGTGCCCCTGTCGAGCAGAGCCACAGAAGTGATCCCTGGGGTGAATTTCCTATTTCCTATCCAATCCTCAAGATTTTTCTTGAAGAGTGCTAATGAGGAGCTTTGTTTGATATAGATAGGCAGTTTGTTTCAGAGTATGGGAAGTCTCTGGGACAGGAATCTATCCCTCCAGCATGTTCTGTTTATTGTGGTGACAAGGTTTAGGTCCCTAGAGCGTGTAGCTTGGAGGGACTGGGAAAGTGGAGCATGTCCAACAGCTCTGGGTTTGACATAGCTTTTTATGTTAGGCAAAAATCACCTCTGAGTAGGCAATACGCAAAAGAGTAAAGCTGGAATTTTTTGAGATGGTCTGCAGAGGGCATCTGTTTGAGGCTGGTAATCATCTTTGTGAGGTATTTCTCCAGCCTTTCCAGTTGTTGTAGATGTCTTGTGAGGTACATACCAAAAGGAGCGTTGTGCTCTAGAATGGGTCTAATGAGTGACGAGTAGAGGGGAACAATGACCTCTTTTTTCCTGGATGAGAAACCTTTTGTGGTGAGGTGTGCCACATAGAAGGATTTCCTGACTACTGTGGAAATGTAATTATCAAAGGAGAGACTACTGTCCACCTGTGTTCCAAGGTCTCTTATCACACTTTTGGTGTTAAGTAGACTACCCGTGTCTATATCACATTATCGAATTCTTACTACATCGAATCACTGAAGGTTTACCTCTAGTGATCGATGTAGTAAAACATCGAATAACGTTTTAAAAAAAAAAACAAAAATAAAAACTAACTAGCGTAGGCAGGGGCACAAGCCCCCCTGCACCCCCCATGCCCCCCTACTTAAATATTCCAACTCCAAGACCGCACTACATTGAGGTAAATGGAAATCTTCCCCTACGGAGATTTCCGTTTACCTGCACGATGTTCTGCACTTTCAATGTTGTGGTGCCGACAATATCAGCTTCGATATTGTCGGCTTTCGACATCGTGAAGTAGACTGACTACATCCTATGTCGTAGTTCATGGGTACAGAGTTTTTACCAAAGGGGATGACAATGCACTTTTTGGCATTGAGCTTGAGGCCATGGCTTTGACACCAGGCATCTGTCTCAGTGAGGCCCTTTTGTAGGATGTCCACATCATTAGGAGTTTTGATTATGGCTCCTAGTTTGCAGTCATCTGTGAACTTCGTTAGCCAAAGACCTTCTGTGTTAGCCTGTACTCCAGAGAGGTAGATAGCAAACAGGAGAGGACCTAGGACTGAACCCTGTGGTACTCCACTTGTCACTGGTCTGAAGTTGGATTTATAGTCTGCTACTTTCATAGTGTGGGTTCTGTCAGTGAGCCATTTGGCAACCCATCTTGTGACATAGAGATTTATACCTAGTTTAGTGAGTTTATCTGTAATTCCAGAGTGGGGGATGGTATTCAAAGCATTGGTGAGATCTAGATAGGCTGTGTGAACTACCTTACCCTTGTCTATGGCTTTGGTGACTCCTTCAAAGAAGTCTATCAGGTTTAGGAACCATGATCTGCCTTTTACAATCCCGAACTGGGTGGAGTCCAGAGTTTGGAGATTGTCAATGTGTTTGTTTATAGCACAGACAAATGTTCTGCTTAGGAGCAGATACATATTTCCATATGAGAGTGCTTTGTTATATTATCTTCTTATTTTCATTACCAGTTTCACACTTACCTTGTTATTACTGCAGGTAACAATTGTTTCCCTGAGGGCTGTCCCTGTCTGATGCTGTCAGAACATAGCCATTACATGGTAAAGTAAAGGTGGTAGAGTTTGACAGACATCAGTTTTTCCTGTATGCATGTGCTTAGGATGTTAGGCTATGATCTAGATTGTGATTGTATGTGCTATCCTTTACCTCTTAGGTAGGACTATGCCCTTGATACTGTGGCCCTGTCCCTTGCTGTTCTTGTTGAATGTATTTCCTGAGAATTATATTGTTACATAACACAGTCAGTCATTATTTCTGCATTAGTGCCTGGGTCATATTGCAGTGCACCTGGTATGTCTAGACACTGAAACCTTGGCTTAAGCTATCCAAACACACATTCTATGATATTTCTTGCTTGAACAAGAGCCTCATTATATCCTTGCTCAGTGGGGTTCTGTCAGTATCCCATGGGTGTCATAGGCCAGAGATCAAGTGCATAACCTGTATCCCACACAAGATACCCTTGAGGATTGTCACCTATAGCAAAGAAGTGCTAAAAATCACAGATGTGCCATATGTGTGAGTTGTGGACCTGCATAGACACTGCAGATGATCCCTTGGGCATTACAGATGACCTGACAATTTATTGAATGGTTCCCTTTTCTGTTGATGTACTTTCTTCATTGTTCACCAGATGAGTATTTTATTATTATGGCCCCAGTACTTCAAGGAAGTGTGCCATACAAAGAATTCCTGTTTGCTCTCTCCTGTACATGTGTGTGCGTGTGTGTGTGTGTGTGTGTGTGTGTGTGTGTGTGTGTGTGTGTGTGTGTGTGTGTGTGTGTGTGTGTGTGTGTGAAACATATGTGATCCCTTGCATGTTGCCACATTGCATTTAAATGCTGATGTAATATTCTAGAGCCTGATGCCTGTGACACCCCAATATACCACCTGTGGGTCTCTGGAAAGTACCAATAGCTAGTATACATAATGCTGTATATACTTTTGTTTCCACTGGGATAAGTTCTCCACAATTTCCCTGGGGCCTAAGGCAGGGCAACAGAGGTTGCATATTTCCTCCAGTTTTCCCCTGTCCACTCTGTATTACTCAGCAATTTCTGTGTCATGCAGCCCTTGATAAGGCAAATGGGGTTTAACCCCCTTTCTTCTTCTTGCTTAAGATCTGACAGCAGCAGCACCCTGATTTAAAGCCTGTTGCACATACAGCATAATAATAGTAGCAGCAACCCCTGATAGTTTTTTTCCTAAGTGTAATCTTGCTGTATTCCAAACAGTGTTGGTGTACAGGGAAAATGGCTACGCTGAGTGTACACAACTGATTTATAGCATTTTGAATATCTCCACCATATTGGATTGGTTAATTAGCATGTAAGTCAGCTCTTTATGCTTCATTAGAATATTTTGCCATTTCCATTTTGATATTGCACTGTAATTATCTACATGATATATAGAGCCAATTAATGAATACCAAATAATATGCTATCAAATAGCTGTTAATGAATCTGGCCCTCAGTATTTTAAGTACACAAAAACAATTCCTAAGTTTTAAATCGTCACACTTAAAATATTAAAGCAGTATAAGCTCTGTTCTAAAAATAGCAGTTTCTTGCAAGAAACTTCTGATATTAATAACATTCTTCATAACATAGAAAATATATCAAAAATATTTTAAAAGATTTAAAAAGGCAATATTTTCTGAGTGGAAGGGTTCCTCTCTGGGGACTTACCTGACAGAAATGTAGCCTGTAGTTGCTGTTTCTGTGAATCTTCTCAGCTGCTACTCCTTTAGTAACAAGAAAGTTCTAAAGAAATTCTGAAGCAATTTTCACTCAGAATGCTGATTTCCCCTACACAAAAGAGCTGTCCAATCAGCACTCTGAAGGTGACGAAGGGGGCCAGAGATTTGTATAGATGGCCAGTCAGTTGTTGTATCCTGGGCAATATATAACCCAGACTGTCAAAGACTACTGCAGCAGTGAGGAATTCTAATATCTACTCGTAAGCTAAGTGCAACTTATCACAACTGTACTTCACTTTTGCAAAGAATCACTGTGAATGTGTTGTGGATGTTTGGGTTGCTGTGGGTGTTTGGGTGTGTGGCATTGTATGTGTGACAGCAACACTGACAGAGAGAGAGTTTGCTTTGAAATATTTAAATTATTAGGCACAGAATTTAAGCACTATTCTGAGATTCATATTTTTCATAGGCATACTGCATTCACTTGGTAAGTTATTATAAGAGATGCACTTTTGATGAAACATGAATGCAGTATTTTAGGGCTGGTATTTAACAAGAATCAGTAAGAAAAAGAAACATCTGATATGAGAAATACAGCTAGAAAAAAAGAAAACTTCTTTATTAATAAAATTTAAAAATGACACTTAAAAATACAAACTGATTGTTAATGATTTTAACAAATGTCCAATTCCTGTATTTTGTAAAAATGTTAGCAATTATATGCTGCAGAATGAGTGATTGTTGTGGGCAATACTGTAGGTTCTGGGGCTATAAATATCCCTAAATTTAACATCTAACCTGATTATACCCCCAAGCAGTTGAGTATTCTCAAATACCAACCTTTCAGGTTTTATTACATGGAAAATACTCCACACAAAAGACCAACATCTCAGCATAAACATGGCCTTGTAATTTGCCTCTTTATGGATTCAGTAAAACATGCATTATATTCTATTGCAATAATCCATGGCTGGTTGTGGGTAATGCTGGATTTACCTATGGTTGGCGTGGTTTGGTCATGAGGGAGAATCCAGCATTACCCATACCCAGCTATGAGTTATTGCTATTAGACAATGACATTATTTAAAAAAATGTTACTTACTTTTCTTAAATAATGTCCTTGTATAATGGCACCATGGTGCTCTTCCAGGCCTTTCCAGGTTTCCTGACATACTATGCGTGGGTATGAGACATATGTTCCCACGCTTATGCAGTACATCAGTGTTGTGTGAAGGAAGCAACTGAGAAAGGAAGACCTCAATTGCCTTTATCTATTTATTTATTTATTTTTTTTTATTAAAAGAACGAAATCTGGAGTTTTTAAATGAATGGGAGAGATGGGAGAAATAAAATATAAGGGTAATCAAGTAAATTTTTCTAGTTTTGTATAGCGTATTTGATTATCCTTGTATTTTTTTTCTGTCTCATCTTTCTTGTTCATTTTAAGTCTCCAGTTTTTGTAAGTTTAGTTTAAAAATAAAATGAAAAAAAGTCAAATTTTAACAGCATATATTAATGGAAGAAAGTCTGGGTGACCAGCCTTTTTTTTTCATTCGTATATGCTTGATTTACAATGGGCATGCTGGTTGAGCTGACCAATCAAATGTTAATGGCCAGTCATTGTATAATTTGCAGTACCTTGCATTCGGGTATGGGTAATGCAGTGCTCGCCCACAACTGGCATTGCTTCATTATGACTGTGAAGCATAAGTTGTCAAACAATGCCAGTCTTGGGCAAGTTCACATTTCCCACACCTGGACATGACTTAACTGCTATTATACAATTTTTAAAAAAAAAAAAAAAAAAGAAAACTCTTACCATTTTAAAGTAATATTGTTGCAGTGAAGAACTTCATTCTGTATTTATTGCTTCATATGAGTGGGGGATGAATAAGTGATGAACTGGACATGTCCATTATGTCTGTGTGGATACTTAAATATTACTTCAATTAACTGGAGTTGTTTTCATTTTTTTAAATGGAAACCTGGAATGTGTGTGCATTCAGATGATTACATCAGAATACAAGCCCAGTTCTGACATGCTCAGAATGAGTTTTATGAATCTTGTACTTTTCTATATGATTCTGCTTTGGGGCAATGCCATATGCGTATGCATGTATATTTTAATTGTTTGCTATGTAAAATGTTTGCTTTCAGTTTCTCCACTTAGCAGTGCGGAAGATAAGACAGCAGTTGCTTTTAATTTTAGTCCTTGTACTTTATTTAGTGTTTGGAATTTTTCTTGTGGGCAAGATTCTTTTTATTGAGGACATGCTAACTGCTCTGTTCAATTAGCATATGGGTTTTAAATGCTATTTTGTATTGTATAATGCACAGTAATTAGCATGTAATTAAACATAGGCTGTACATAGACTGCATTTGTAAACTGGTTATAGTATGTTAACGTTTCATAAATATAATAGTATTTTTGCTATAAATATGAATGCTGAATTTACCATTCCAATTTCCACACTATTATTCTGCAAATGATAGCAGAGAGATATAGTACATTTCCACTGATGCAACAGAAAAATTGGCCTTGAGTTTAGAATGCTTGCTGTTAATAGATGCATTTTTTCTCAAGCATTGCTGGATTTTTTTTTGATAAACTAGAACTGTTTGCCATCTGCTATTTGACATTCACCTGTAATTGTCCACATTTGCTCTTCAGGGAGCAGTGGTGCAGCATCACCTCACAGCAAGAGGTTCTCTAGTTCGATTCTTGGCTGAGGTGCCTTCTGTGTGAATTCTGCATATCCCTGCATTCATGTAGGTTTCCTCCAGGTGCTCCAATTTCCCCCCACATTACAAAAACATGTGTCTGGAGTGTTTCTCCCTGGGCCTCTGATGAAAATTGGCTTTGTTCCACATCAGACTTTCCTGGTTAATAAATGATAAATAAATAATTCAGCCTGTGCATATTTTGAGCCAAAATCCAAAAGACGTGCTCTCGGTGTAAGTGACTTACTCCAGTGTAACACACCGGAATAAGTCATTTGCACTAAGAGCAAGTCTTTAGGAATCTGGCCTTTTGTTTGAGCATCTCTCAGAGCTCTGGCACCATTACAAACTGATATGCCTTCTTGATGTAGTAGAACACCAAAGCCTAGCTGACGTATATCAACTTGTAAAGTCTGAGTTTTGTAACATAAAATAACTTTAAATATGGGAGCACTTGCATCTCACATTTCTCAAAGCTCAAACTTTCCTGTCATTTTGTGACCACCAGAAGCACAAGATATCCTAATCAAGGAGCATCCAAAGTGATGCAATAATATCACGTACCACGGAGCCCTTGTACCAGCAACAACAAGTAGGTAGTCTTAACGAATTTATTTATCACAAACGTTTTCGCCGCACAAAGGTGCAGCTTCCTCAGAGAAAACAAATTAACAATGAGGTAAAAGTGCACGCCCCTTTTATACAAAGCAAAAGGGAAATGACAACAGGATAAGGTGAAACTGATTGTAGTAATTGGTAAACAAGTAGAAGCCTTCACAAGAACAACTTGTTCCTCAAAGAGAAAATGCAAACATTAATTCATGTTAAGCATTTCAAAGTGTGGAATGTTACCAAAGAAATAAACATAAAATTTAAAATGACATATTTAAAATTCTTAAAATATGTGGAAGAAATCATAACATTAAAGTAAAAATTCAACATAAAAAGTCATTCAAATAGCAACTCATAAAAAAGTAAGTATAATATGCAGTAATGGATTAAATCTTAGTAAAAGTAATGGTAATCCATTATAAGTATGAACCATAATGAGCAACTGTGTACCTTAAAGATATTATTGTATAAACAACAATAATAACTAAAATCTAGGCAATATTTAACATGAGAAGTGCTACAACAAGGCCGTCACATGAAGTCAGAAATAAAAAATTTTGTATGTTTTAAAAAAGTCTTTATGTATGCATAAGAAAGTAAGGAATATCTACAAAGGGGTACTACCTTAAATAGCTCCTCAATTTGAGTACTGCTGAGATGTTACAGTTTTCGTTTAAACCCGGGTAGCAAAATCGTCTAAGCGCAGTTGCCACTCCAGTTCACGTACTTCTAAGAGTAGAGTTATTGGGCCTCCCGGATGTTATTGGTCACTTGATCTATGGCCATAAACGAGAAAGAGTGCCCAGGGTGGTTGGCAATGTGTTTAGCCAAAGCGTTAACGTCAGAGTTTTTCTTAATTGCATACATATGCTCATAGACACGGTCCCTAAGTCTGCGATCAGTCTTTCCCAGATAAAATGAGGGACAGCAATCACAAAGAGCCAGGTATACAACTGATCT
Source organism: Protopterus annectens (assembly GCF_019279795.1). Taxonomy (NCBI): domain Eukaryota; kingdom Metazoa; phylum Chordata; order Ceratodontiformes; family Protopteridae; genus Protopterus; species Protopterus annectens. The sequence goes on from NC_056733.1 coordinate 165,067,976, forward strand.
ACTTTCACAGTTGAGTGGAGCTTGGATTAAAAACTTCCTGTCCCTTATAGTGTAGGTCTGCCCTACCTTCATTTTGTAACACCAGTTGCAAAAACCACATGGGTACATCCTGTGCGCCTGTTAAAGGGGTGTGTAGTTAGGTCCCTCTGTAGAAGTTCCTTAAGATTGTTGTTCCTCTTGAAGACAAAATTAGGACAGGGGCCTAATTTCTCAGAGAGGCCAGGACTCCCCAAGATAAATTGCCAGTTTTTCTTAATCAATGCAGTGGTAGTCTGAGTGTTAAGACTAAATGTGTGGGCGTAACTAATGGCAAAATCCATTACATGGTTGGTCAGAGAGATGTCATTAGGTGAGGCGGAACACTCAATGGGCAACAGTAGTGTGTTGTTAGAACTAAGGTCAAGTAGTACATGGCTTTGCAAGATAGGTTTATAAACCCTGTTTATCCTTTTGGCTGTAACTTCAAGCCTAATTTCATCAATGAGATTCCTCGGGTAACCCCTATTAAGGAACATGTTACACAAAAGTGTGCATTCGTTCTGAAAGGTGTCAAAATCACTACACATTCTAACAGCCCTAACCATTTGGCCCTTCACAATAGATTTCTTTTGTTTGAAGGGATGGTGGCTTAATGAAGTGCAGGAACGAATTACAGTAAGTTGGCTTTCTGTAAACACAAGATGTGTAGGTGTTCCTTCCTTTCTCAACTTTACATCGAGGTGTCGATTTCTACAGGTGAAAAATTAGAAGTGAATTTCAAGAAGTCAGTAGTACCATTTAGAAACTGTAAGAAGTCTACGGCTTCAGTGTCATTACCATGGAAGAGGATGAAAATATCATCCAGGTAGCGTGTGTAAAATTTCACTGTCTGCATCCTTTCACTGGAAAAAAGGAAGTTCTTTTCCCAAAAACCCATAAAGAAGTTGGCGACTGAGGCCCCACAAGGCGAGCCCATCGCCACGCCTTTTCTGTAAAAGTAATCCTTATCAAAAAGGAAATAATTACATGAAAGGACTATGTCCAAGACTTCTGTAACCAAGTCAATTTCAGTCTGTGGTGCTCCACAGTCTAAAAGCAGGAGAGAAATCCATTCCACAGCTTCTTGGTGTGGAATGGAGGTGTATAAGTCAACAACGTCGATGGTGAGAAAATTATTCCCATCATCGAACGGAATGTTGTTGAAGTTGTCTAAGAAAGACCAGGAGTCTTTACATACACCCTGAAGGTCCTTCTCGTATTTTGACAGGATAGTGTCTACCAATCTGGCGCTGGGATAAGTCATAGATGATCTACCATCAACCAGCGCTGGCATGGGGGGATTATTGACATCCTTATGGACCTTGGGGATGCCAAACATGACTGGAATTTTTGGCATAGAGATGTCGATGTAATTGTAAGTTTCTATGTCAATCTTACCCTGCAAGAACAAGTCACGGAAGACGCCCCTCATCATACTATGGGTGCGGTGTATTTCATTGAGAGAAGCAGGGGAATAGGCAGGTGTGTTAAGGACATCGAGCATTTTTTCGTTATAGAGTGAATTGTCCATAATTACAAGTCCACCCCCTTTATCAGGTTTGACTACTCGAACTGGGTAATGGCATAATTCATCTAAGAGGGAGACTTGTTCTTTAGTAATGTTATACCATGGAGTTTCGGTATAACTATTACACCTTAAAGGAATGTCTGATGTCTGCTTCACAGATCCTTTCAAAAAGCTGGAGAGAAGGGTGGATGGGGGGGTTATACACACTCGGTAGTTTGAGAGAATCATGTGGCAAGGCAACTTCATTGTTAAACAGTAACTTGAAATTTAACTTTCGGACAAAGCATTTTAGTTCAATAAGTTCCTTGGATATGTCACCCATTTTACTAGGGACAAATGTGTAACCAAGGAAAGTAACTCAACTAATTCCTCCCTTAGTTCCAAGTCTGTGAAATTGTAAATAGTGAAGTCCCTTTACGGTTAAGTATAATTCTTGGACCTTGATGTAGGAAACAAGGGTTAAGGTCAGCAGTCATGGTGAAGGAGGAAGAGACACCTGCTGTGTAAGAGAAATGAGAGTCCGAACAGTCAAGAACTGAGAGACCAGGGAAGCTTCTTCGCTTCTATCTCTTGTTGTGAAACTGTCGGTGGTTCGATTTGCCTAAAAACTGTTGCTGTTTTGTTAGTATTGGTCCTATTTGTGTTGGTGTTATTATTGCCTTGATTACCCTTCTTAAACCCTTTAATCCTGTCACTGCGTCTAGGGCCTACCTCGTCCACTCCTACCTCATCTTCGTGAAAGTGAGGGCTGGCCGAGACAGGGTGGGGTGCAGGGTTAGGATGTTCCTGGTGGGTACTAGTAGTAGTGTTGTGAGATTCAGAAGCCTGTAATTTAGGATATGCAACGTTATCCTGATAAGCCAATCTGTCTCTGACTAATTTTTATTTTTGTTAAGCTTTAGTTTGACAAGAAGCGTGTTAATACTAGAAAGGGTACGGTCATAGTCGAACCTGTACCTTACAAAATTCAAGTCTGCTTTAATCTCCTTGTCTAAGACATCAATCTCCTTCAGGAGAACACAAACATGTTGGTTATAATGTTTCACAATAAGCTGTAACAGGTCTAAACCTTGCTGTTGAAATAAGTCTTTTAAGTCACAAAGGAAATTGTTGTTGTTGATTAAGCCTGAAGGAGAAAAAGTACTACGTAGACCTTTTGGAACAAGTTTCTCATGAATGCACTGGTTAAAGTAACCAATCTCAAGCTGTAACTTTTTAAGTTTGAGAATTTTACTGTCAAAGATCTTTAGTTTATTGGACAGTGACTCATTACTTGAAATAGTATCATGCTGATCAGCTGTACTTTCCATAGGGTTAGAAAAAACAAAGTTGTCAGTATTTGTCATCCATTCAGAAAAAATGAATGGAGCATTCACATTGTCAGTCTGGCCTGAAAAAGAGCCAGTGTTAACAGCTGCAGCTATACGTAAAGAAGAAGTTGCAGGCCCAGTGGGCCAGGCAGAGTTAGTTGTATTGTAATTAACTGAATGTTCTCCACTACTGTTAATGTCTGCACCTAATAAAAGGGCAGGAATACCATTAGGAAAAGTACCTGTAGTTGCCTCCAATCTTGTACCGCTAGTAACAAGGGCAGCAGATGTAGATGTAGAAGGCGGTGGTGCGCTGTATTCATTTGCAGAATGGAAAGGTTGTCCTGCCGGTATTAGAGAACCAGAGTTCGCCTGTGTAGTATTAGTGGCTGAAGAGCCTTGAGTAGATAAAGGTATAGAAGCTACCTGGCGGTTCCTGTTGCCATTAATACCTTCCAGTAAGTCGAAGCGTGCATTAAGCTTGTCGAGTCTTTCCGACAATGAAATCAGCAAGGCAGGCACATCAAGAAGTGGATTAGACTGCGCTTCCTTCACTCCAGAATTAGGAGATCGAGGGCTGCTGGGACTAACAGGGCTCCCTGTGGCCATGAAAACAAACAGGCAAATGCAAAGACAAGAACAACTGGAATCCAAAAGCGTACCACGGAGCCCTTGTACCAGCAACAACAAGTAGGTAGTCTTAGCAATTTATTTATCACAAAGCGTTTTAGCACAAAGGTGCAGCTTCCTCAGAGAAAACAAATTAACAATGAGGTAAAGTGCACGCCCTTTTATACAAAGCAAAGGGAAATGACAACAGGATAAGGTGAAACTGATTGTAGTAATTGGTAAACAAGTAGAAGCCTTCACAAGAACAACTTGTTCCTCAAAGAGAAAATGCAAACATTAATTCATGTTAAGCATTTCAAAGTGTGGAATGTTACCAAAGAAATAAACATAAAATTTAAAATGACATATTTAAAATTCTTAAAATATGTGGAAGAAATCATAACATTAAATTAAAAATTCAACATAAAAAGTCATTCAAATAGCAACTCATAAAAAAGTAAGTATAATATGCAGTAATGGATTAAATCTTAGTAAAAAAGTAATGGTAATCCATTATAAGTATGAACCATAATGAGCAACTGTGTACCTTAAAGATATTATTGTATAAACAACAATAATAACTAAAATCTAGGCAATATTTAACATGAGAGGTGCTACAACAAAGGCACGTCACATGAAGTCAGAAACAAAAATTTTTGTATGTTTTAAAAAAGTCTTTATGTATGCATAAGAAAGTAAGGAATATCTACAAAGGGGTACTACCTTAAATAGCTCCTCAATTTGAGTACTGCTGAGATGTTACAGTTTTCGTTTAAACCGGGTAGCAAAATCGTCTAAGCGCAGTTGCCACTCAGTTCACGTACTTCTAAGAGTAGAGTTATTGGGCCTCCCGGATGTTATTGGTCACTTGATCTATGGCCATAAGCGAGAAAGAGTGCCCAGGGTGGTTGGCAATGTGTTTAGCCAAAGCGTTAACGTCAGAGTTTTCTTAATTGCATACATATGCTCATAGACACGGTCCCTAAGTCTGCGATCAGTCTTTCCCAGATAAAATGAGGGACAGCAATCACAAAGAGCCAGGTATACAACTGATCTACTTTCACAGTTGAGTGGAGCTTGGATTAAAACTTCCTGTCCCTTATAGTGTAGGTCTGCCCTACCTTCATTTTGTAACACCAGTTGCAAAAACCACATGGGTACATCCTGTCGCCTGTTAAAGGTTTTTAGTTAGGTCCCTCTGTAGAAGTTCCTTAAGATTGTTGTTCCTCTTGAAGACAAAATTAGGACAGGGGCCTAATTTCTCAGAGAGGCCAGGACTCCCCAAGATAAATTGCCAGTTTTTCTTAATCAATGCAGTGGTAGTCTGAGTGTTAAGACTAAATGTGTGGGCGTAACTAATGGCAAAATCACGTACATGGTTGGTCAGAGATGTCATTAGGAGAGGAACACTCAATGGGTGACAGTAGTGTGTTGTTAGAACTAAGGTCAAGTAGTACATGGCTTTGCAAGATAGGTTTATAAACCCGGTTTATCCTTTTGGCTGTAACTTCAAGCCTAATTTCATCAATGAGATTCCTCGGGTAACCCCTATTAAGGAACATGTTACACAAAAGTGTGCATTCGTTCTGAAAGGTGTCAAAATCACTACACATTCTAACAGCCCTAACCATTTGGCCCTTCACAATAGATTTCTTTTGTTTGAAGGGATGGTGGCTTGTGAAGTGCAGGAACGAATTACAGTAAGTTGGCTTTCTGTAAACACAAGATGTGTAGGTGTTCCCTTCCTTTCTCAACTTTACATCGAGTGTCGATTTCTACAGGTGAAAAATTAGAAGTGAATTTCAAGAAGTCAGTAGTACCATTTAGAAACTGTAAGAAGTCTGACTTCAGTGTCATTACCATGGAAGAGGATGAAAATATCATCCAGGTAGCGTGTGTAAAATTTCACTGTCTGCATCCTTTCACTGGAAAAAGGAAGTTCTTTTCCCAAAACCCATAAAGAAGTTGGCGACTGAGGCCCCACAAAGGAGCCCATCGCACACCTTTTTCTGTAAAAGTAATCCTTATCAAAAGGAAATAATTACATGAAAGGACTATGTCCAAGACTTCTGTAACCAAGTCAATTTCAGTCTGTGGTGCTCCACTGTCTAAAAGCAGGAGGGAAATCCATTCCACAGCTTCTTGGTGTGGAATGGAGGTGTATAAGTCAACAACGTCGATGGTGAGGAAATCATTCCCATCATCGAGCGGAATGTTGTTGAAGTTGTCTAGAAAGACCAGGAGTCTTTACATACACAGGTCCTTCAGGTATTTAGACAGGATAGTGTCTACCAATCTGGTGCTGGGATATGTCATAGATGATCTACCATCAACCAGCGCACGCATGGGGGGATTATTGACATCCTTATGGACCTTGGGGATGCCAAATGTCAACAAATGTTTGGCATCCCCAAGGTCCATAAGGATGTCAATAATCCTCTGCGCGGTTGATGGTAGATCATCTCTGACATATCAGCGCCAGATTGTTAGACACTATCCTGTCTAAATACCTGAAGGACCTTCGGGTGTATGTAAAGACTCCTGGTCTTTCTTAGACAACTTCAACAACATTCTCGATGATGAGAATAATTTCTCACCATCGGCGTTGACTTGACCTCCATTCCACACCAAGAAGCTGTGGAATGGATTTCCTGCTTTTAGACTGTGGAGCACCACAGACTGAAATTGACGGTTACAGAAGTCTTGGACATAGTCCTTTCATGTAATTATTTCCTTTTGATAAGGATTACTTTTACAGAAGCGTGGCGATGGGCTCGCCTGGGGCCTCAGTCGCCAACTTCTTTGGTTTTGGGAAAAGAACTTCCTTTTTCCAGTGAAAGGATGCAGACAGTGAAATTTTACACACGCTACCTGGATGATATTTTCATCCTCTTCCATGGTAATGACACTGAAGCCGTAGACTTCTTAGTTTCTAAATGGTACTACTGACTTCTTGAAATTCACTTCTAATTTTTCACCGAAATCGATTTCGATGTAAAGTTGAAAGGAAGGGAACACCTACACATCTTGTGTTTACAGAAAGCCAACTTACTGTAATTCGTTCTGCACTTCACAGCCACCATCCCTTCAAACAAAGAAAATCTGTGAAGGGCCAAATGGTTAGGGCTGTTAGAATGTGTAGTGATTTTGACACCTTTCAGAACTAATGCACACTTTTGTGTAACATGTTCCTTAATAGGGGTTACCCGAGAATCTCATTGATGAAATTAGGCTTGAAGTTACAGCCAAAAGGATAAACGGGGTTTATAAACCTATCTTGCAAAGCCATGTACTACTTGACCTTAGTTCTAACACACTACTGTCACCCATTGAGTGTTCCCCTCTCCTAATGACATCTCTCTGACCAACCATGCGTTTGCCATTAGTTACGCCCACACATTTAGTCTTAACACTCAGACTACCACTGCATTGATTAAGAAAAACTGGCAATTTATCTTGGGGAGTCCTGGCCTGAGAAATTAGGCCCCTGTCCTAATTTTGTCTTCAAGAGGAACAACAATCTTAAGGAACTTCTACAGAGGGACCTAACTAAAAACCTTTAACAGGCGCAGGATGTACCCATGTGGTTTTGCAACTGGTGTTACAAAATGAAGGTAGGGCAGACCTACACTATAAGGGACAGGAAGTTTTAATCCAAGCTCCACTCAACTGTGAAAGTAGATCAGTTGTATACCTGGCTCTTTGTGATTGCTGTCCCTCATTTTATCTGGGAAAGACTGATCGCAGACTTAGGGACCGTGTCTATGAGCATATGTATGCAATTAAGAAAAACTCTGATGTTAACGCTTTGGCTAAACACATTGCCAACCACCCTGGGCACTCTTTCTCGTTTATGGCCATAGATCAAGTGACCAATAACATCCGGGAGGCCCAATAACTCTACTCTTAAATGCGTGAACTGGTGGCAACTGCGTTTTTGCTGCCCGGTTTAAAAAAACTGTAACATCTCAGCAGTACTCAAATTGAGGAGCTATTTAAGGTAGTACCCCCTTTGTAGATATTCCTTACTTTCTTATGCATACATAAAGACTTTTTAAAACATACAAAATTTTTGTTTCTGACTTCATGTGACGCCTTTGTTGTAGCACCTCTCATGTTAAATATTGCCTAGATTTTAGTTATTATTGTTGTTTATACAATAATATCTTTAAGGTACACAGTTGCTCATTATGGTTCATACTTATAATGGATTACCATTACTTTACTAAGATTTAATCCATTACTGCATATTATACTTACTTTTTATGAGTTGCTATTTGAATGACTTTTTATGTTGAATTTTACTTTAATGTTATGATTTCTTCCACATATTTTAAGAATTTTAAATATGTCATTTTAAATTTTATGTTTATTTCTTTGGTAACATTCCACACTTTGAAATGCTTAACATGAATTAATGTTTGCATTTTCTCTTTGAGGAACAAGTTGTTCTTGTGAAGGCTTCTACTTGTTTACCAATTACTACAATCAGTTTCACCTTATCCTGTTGTCATTTCCCTTTTGCTTTGTATAAAAGGGGCGTGCACCTTTACCTCATTGTTAATTTGTTTTCTCTGAGGCTGCTTTGTGCGGCGGCTTGTGATAAATAAATTCGTTAAGACTACCTACTTGTTGTTGCTGGTACAAGGGCTCCGTGGTACGTTTTTGGATTCCAGTTGTTCTTGTCTTTTGCATATGCAATAATATCACACAAGTTAGAAATAAACTTTAAACTACCTAGGGCCATTCCTATGAATTGAATTAAAACATAGTTGTTCTAAGGCTTCAGGATTTTGGTAATTGCATTAACATTCTTGCAGTCGAGTTCAAGTCTATAAGCAATTAAAATATGTTACATTTATTTAAGATGAAATATACACATCACGTTTATCTTTAAAAAACATTTATTACTTTTTCTAGAATTGTGCTCCTGCATCATGGAATTATCTACTTCTTCTTCTTCTTTCGGCTTTTTCCCGGTAAGGGGTCGCCACAGCGGATCACCTTGTCCGCACATTGAATGGCAGTGGAGTTTTACGGTGTCGAGTTGCCAGCCCGGCGCCCAACCTTCCACAGAAGGCACACTCACATGCACACCTAGGGCCAATTTAGAGTGTCCAATCCACCTGCAGCATGTCTTTGGGATGTGGGAGGAAACCGGAGCACCCGGAGGAAACCCACGCGACCACAGGGAGGACATGCAGACTCCGCACAGAAGTCACCCCAGCCGGGGATCGAACCAGAGAACCTCTTGCTGTGAGGCGGCAATGCTAACCACTGCACCACCGTGGCTGCCCATGGAATTATCTACTAATATGTCAAAAATAATTTTACCATGCCAAGTAAATTTGTTCAGTAAACTCTACAAATGTCATTTGAAACACAATAATCTCCAAAATGTATATATGCCCAAGAAAGCAATAAAGGCACACAGCTTTGTTCTATTCTTATCCAACTTTCCAAAATGCTATTTTTTTATCTAACACTGAAAAATATGCAGCATTTAGGAAGAACAGGCACTGCATCTTGTATAGTATACAAAATGTAGCTTTCTCTTCTAATTCACTTTGTGTCTTGTGGTATTTTCTGACCTTAATGCAGTCATCATACCATTGACCCATTCTGTAGGCTTGGCTTGGATTCTACTGTTTTCAACTCTTGATCAGTTTTGTCACTCAGAGCAATAGCAGCAGGTGTAATGAAAGCCATACCTCTCAACCTGTTAATGCAAAAGATCTGGACAAAGCTTGACAAAATGGTGGTACAAATAGGGACATATTTTAAATATTGCTCTTATAAACTTAGAAAGTTGCTAAAGTAACAGGATTTGTTTTAATATACATTTTTCTGAAGGATTTAAAGTCTGAAACTCAAATGTATGTCATTATTTAGTGACTTCAATCCTGAGATCATCCAAGTGATTTGCCAGCAAAAAAGAGGAACAAGCCAAAAATATGAGCCAAAAATCTGGACAGTTTGTGAAAATCTGTACAATTGAGAAGTCTAGAGTCAGTAGACGATTTGCTAAGACATTCTCCGGAAAGACAACCTAAGTCACTATCAAATAAATCAACAGAAATTCTTTTAAATAATCCCTTAATTTATTTTGGATTTCTGATCATTAAACTTGCATTCATAAACTGTTCATGTACCTTGCAAGATATTGCATTAGTTTCTTGACATCAAGAAGTTTTACTTTGATGTCGCATTTTATTCAATGTGTGTGTGTGTGTGTGTGTGTGTGTGTGTGTGTGTGTGTGTGTGTGTGTGTGTGTATATATATATATATATATATATATATATATATATATATATATATATATATATATATATATATATATATATATATATATATATATATATATATGTGTATATTTGGTTTCCTGACTGGCTAAATGTTGATTTTGTCAGCCAGAAAAAAAATGGTACAGCTGAATGAAAATCATTTTATCTCACATAGTGGCTTTTGTTACATGCAATATTGCAGTACAGTGGTGATCAGGGAATTTGTCCTTTGCACACTGTAGTGCAATATAGGGGGCTGGTGTATATAATTAGGAGGGGGTGTAAGGATGAAGGGAAATGTTTTGCAATCAACTGGTGACTGACCAGTTATGTTCAACTACTTACCATTTGATATTTTATTTTTTTGATATATGGACATCCATATATGTGTGCATCTGTTTCCGTATGTGTGTGTGCATTTGTGTGTGTGTGTGTGTGTGTGTGTGTGTGTGTGTGTGTGTGTGTGTGTGTGTGTGTGTGTGTGTGTGTGTGTGTGCATACATATATGTATATGGATTCACTACTGAATCCCGAAATAACACAGTCCCGAAGACCTAAATACCGAGACTAAAAGCCCAAATCCCCACATTACTGAAATATTAAAACCGCGAAATTCAAAATTGTGAAAGTACTACATACATACAGCACACAGACAAACATACACACAGCCTCCCCCCATAACCAAACAAACCACACTACACTAAAAATAAGCCCCCCATGTGGGGGTCTGTGCCCCCCACACCCCCCTACTTTAATATTCTAACTCTGAGATCGCACAAACATACACACAAGGCAAACTCACACCCACACATTACAGCCCCTCACACACACACACACACACACACACACACACACACACACACACACACGCACACACGCACACACGCACACACACCATAGTCACAACACACACTTACACACACTAAAGCCGCTTATAAACACACTTACACACACATACTTACCTGAGCCACAACACCAGAAGCGCTAACTCAAAATCCCTTAACATCGTGATTTTGAATTTCGCGCTTCTGGTCTTTCGGTAATGTGGGGTTTCAGCTACATGGTCTCGAGCTTTTGAAATTCGAGATTTCAAACGTTCAAGATTCAGTAGTGTTCCATGTATATATATGTATATATATATATATATATATATATATATATATATATATTTTTTTTTAAATATAGATATTTAAATATATCTATATAATATATATATATATATATATATATATATATATATATAAATATATATATATTTATTTATATATAGATATATATTGTATGTCACTGCATCACAAATGCACTGCATCAGCATGTACTACATTCAATAGTTCAACACACTGTCTACACATGAGGTGAGTACGAACCTTGGTACTTTCAAAAGTAAAATAAATTAAAAAAAAAAAAACATGTCACAGCCTAATCTTCCCTAAAGGTTTTAGTTTGTATTGCCTAAGTAAGTCATAGAGACATACAGAACCACAAAAAGGACACACAATGTCAACATTTTGAAAGCTGCTTCTGAAATAATGTCACTATTCATCTCCATGTGCAACTTGGGAATAAGACTTTTGCCTTGCACTTTTAACCTTTCTAGCTAGATGACTGTGTTACATTCAGAATTCTTACTATACTATTCATACACTTCAAGTACAGTGATGAATGTTTCAGCTCTAAACCTTTCATCACATTCCAGGTTGTGTAATTGTTTCATTTTTGCATGATTTCTACATTTACACATTATAACAAAATGACTAAATGTACCACATAGACTACATTTCTGTCTAACGTTTTGCAGTGCCCATTCTCATTACACATTTGTGCTCAAATGTCTACTTGGATTTAACTGTGTCATTCATTGCTTTGATCTAATGCATTCATCAGCTGAAACTTCTTAGTTAACAGACTCTAATTTTATTTTACAAACGTAACTCCACGTGGAGCTATTTTATTTGTAAATTTATGATTTCAGTGAACCTGCATGCATGCATGTAATACTTTCTTTATTATTAACTCAGACGCTCAAAATCTTCCTCTCTCTGTCTCTCTTCATCATTCAAAATGTCACAAAAAATTCTGTGAAACATTACTGAGTCAAACAAATCACCAAATTCACAGTCCCCAATTTTATCATTTAGCCCAGTTACATAAACATCAACAGGTATTATTCCAATTCCTTCATTTTTAGTTAAAATAAGTATCTACAATAAGTCCTGTCTTTAGTCCACAGCATGTTTAAAGTTTGTAACTAGTCTTTTTCTTCCTGTCTGAGATTAAAACTTCTGAATAACATTATAGCTTTTTCATAGGTTCATATGTTCATAGATGAGTACTAGACTAGCTTTCCTTATGTGCCATTTTAAGTCTAGCCAATTTCCTTTTCAAAGGTTATAAACCTTCAAGACATAGCAAAGTAACATACTAAATTATATCAGACGTATTAGTGGCTTGCTACAGCTCAAATATTTTAATCCACAGTTTCTGTTGCTTAGACAAGTAACACACTACTATAAAGATATTGGGCAGTAAAACGTAATCATTTTGAGCTAAGTAATAAAGATGGTGATGATTTCTTCTCTGGGAAGCCTAAGGTGGTTATCAAAAATTGTAAAAACAAATATTCTGGAAATTCTGCATTTAATATGAAAAATAATATATATATATATATATATATATATATATATATATATTTTTTTTTTTTTTTACTTTATAAAAGTGGAAACTAATAAGAGAATCCTAATGCCCCCAACACACACACGCACACACGCACATGCACTCACACGCTCACACGCACACATGCACACACACACACACACACACACACACACACACACACACACACACACACACACACACACACACACACGTCTATTGTCTAGCGATATATATATATATATATATATATATATATATATACATATATATATATATATATATGGTTTACTGTCATATTGCAGAATTTCAAATAGTCGAATATACAATACATGAATGCATATATTTAAAATATTGAAACGCAGTACCGCAATATTTTGAATTAATTTAAATGAATGAACAGGCTCATTTGAGTATGAGAACTCAATGTCATGATGTCTGCTGCTCTGTTTATAATTGCACACCTGGTGATTTTGGGTAGTATGACTATTTCACTGTCAGAAAATGCATTTCATTCTGACACCATGGAATACTGTCAGTATCTTTTCTTCTGACAACATGTGATGTTTTCAGTTGTAACAAAATTAAATTGCCAGGACATAACTTAAATAAAAAGACAACAGTGCCAAGTTAATATATCCAACTTCTAGCTTGACTGACTATCTAGTGTCACATGTTGTCTCCACCCAATTAGCTTTAGCTTGTTTTTTTAAAGGTATAGTACCCTGTTATGTAGAATGCACTCACTCTGATCAACAGATCTCCAGTCTAGTGAAGAATACAAATAAGAAGGTATGAAAGAATATATTTAGGACCTACCTTTTTAAGACTTTAAAGGATAACTCTTAACTCTCCATAGTACAGTTCAATGGACAACCTCTCAGGTCAGAGTCAACACAAGTGGGCATTGAAGACACATTTAAGACCCCTTTGATGGCATATGCTGCACAGCTTCCAAACAGAAGTATCAGACATAATTTGAAAGTCCCAGTACTTCAAACTAATGCAATTCAGACAAAAAATGGTGAATTCAGAAATTCTAAAAATCACTGTTATAATTTCAAGCTTATATATGCACTACAGTTTATCACATAAGTATAGAGAAACAAAACCTCACAACTGTTCTCTTTATTAAAAATAAATCAACCACTATGATATCCCACTTCACTGTATAACATATACTCAAGTGAAACAATCATGTACACAATTTCACTGAAAAAAATATCACTATAATAGAGTATTCCACATAATATATATTTGACATTCTGTAAGTCTGACATTTCTTATAGCAGCCCAAATATATTGATCAAATGTGTGGTTTATATAATGTACCACCCACCTTCAGATATATGGCTGGTAAAAGACAAGACTTCATTCAAAACAACACCATGCTATCTGGAATGTTTAACAGATAATATAATTTAATCATTACAAGTGCAACATAGTAGATGCATTTCGTATGTTAAGCTTAACTGAAAATCATTTGAGATGCGCACTAATATGTGATCACAAAAGTGCATTTTTGTAAGTTATCTGGATTCCAGTGTCAGTACATTCACTTTTTCCTTAGACACATTGATCCCAGACTTAGTGCACAGCACTCTATGTTGTGGGGAGCAGTGGGTGTTGTCACTCCTGCAAAAATTCATAAGCAGTGTAATGCCAACTTTCAAGCATCACTGTTTCACTGTAAGTTCAATATTTAGTGATCATACTTCTGAGGACAGATTTTTAATGTATCATCCTTTAAGGATGAAGCTCTCCATTTTATATAAATTTAGCCTCAGCTCTTTTATTGTCTTGGTCCATTATTTCTCCAGGCCAACATGAAGTATCATGACTAATTCCAAAAGGAGAAGTAAAGCTGTGTATCACCACTATGGAATTCATAGAACTCCACATGACCTTGTAAGCAGTAGCACAAACATCTCAAAACATTATTATCTTCACTGTAGGTCACAGAGGTGTACCTCAGTGGTTGTATGCGGCTAGTAAAACAAAGAAAATACTACTGCAGCAAAGACTGAAACGACATCATAAATGCTAACACCAGTTAAAGAACTGTCAGCACAAATACCTCCAATCAATAACTCACACATGCACCACCCAGAACTACACAGTGAAAAATATAAAATGACAGTCTAGACCATTTCTGTTCCTGAATCATTCTTCTTGAAGGCTGTTCCCTAATCCTTCTAAGTGGGAGAATCTGAACTCCACTAACCAATTTTACTATAAATAATTGTGGCTAAGTCTGGGTACTTCAAAGATGACAAAAAGTATAACTTTTCCCACAGCCCATTTCCTGACACACACAGTACTCCTTAGCAACCCTTTAGTCACAGGTGGCAAGCCTCACCATTCTATCACCATACTGTAACCATTTCCAACTTTAAGCATTCCCTTATCACAAACTATTGCATTTCTTCCAGTAATAGCAATATATATGATAAATGCTGTAGCTGGGAGGCTCCCTGCAAATGTACAATAGGAAATAGTATCAGATTTGTTATTATTAAATAACAAGAGATGCACAGAAAGTATTCCAGTGTTATGCATTTGCTCCTTTTGGTCAATTTATCTTTTGGATGATTATAACTGTATGAATGAATTTTGGTCACCTTATAAATGAATGAACGGGAAACTGTATGTTTGTGTAAGAATGCAGAACAGTGAAAACATGAATTTTTTATCTTTTCCTCACTGTTCTGTGAATTCTGAGCAAATATATGTACAGGTGTGGGGGTGTGGGGGATTCAGCACCCTACTTCAGGGCATGGGTTGATTGCTGTCTTGCTTTTTTGTATTTTTATGTAAAGTCACTGTAGTTTATTGTTGCTACATATATTTTGACCTGAAATGCAGATTAGATTGCCTGAAGAATGTGTTTTGCTGTCTTTCCAGGCTATCACCTAGATAAATTTTAGACTCTATACCTATATTATGTCCAAAAAGCTGAAGGTGATGCCTGTCAGTGAGTGAGGGAAACATTAAGCTGGGCATAGTTAAGCATAAATACCTAGACTAAAAATGCCACCATTTTCTTTGACAAATGCACTTATGAAGGGGTTTTAAATGATAGATCAGATCCCCCAAACTCCTGCTGTCCTTACAGTTCCCAAAGATGGTTATAGTATCATGTATCTACCCAAGTAAAGAACAGTTTATTCAGTGAAAAGCCAAAGAACCTGGAAGTTGGCAGCATAGCTTCATTGTACTTGTTTTTATGGATTTGGTAAGCCTGCAACATATATGGTGTCATTTGATGCTATCACATTTTTAAGTGATTATATAAAAATGCTATCACTTATTAGGGAATTTAAACTCTCTACATATAGTTTGGAATTTATATACATCAAATAGAGGTAGTGAATATGAATTTTTAGATGTGGTATCATCTCTTTTCAAACTTTTGAATGTTGTTGACTTCCCCAAACATTTTAATATTCTAGGCATAGTGTTATCCCATCCTTATATAAGACTGTACAGTATTCCCCAGCTGCCATCACTTAGCAATTCTAATCATATGAGCATCAACACTGCAGTTAAATGTTCATTTAGGGTGCATTAATCAGTTAGGGACACCAAAACTTTTTTATTGAGCTAGTTATGAAACCATACTGAAATCCTTAGGGGGGATGAGTTTAGGATAACCAGAAAGTGCCAAGTTATAATGAATGGGAATATTTTGATAAATGTTTACAATGTTTGACAGAGAAGCATAAAAAATACTGACTGCTGAGATTATTTAAAAATCATTCTTCCATTAAAAACATACCCAATTTACCTAAAGTGGTTAAAACATTGACTAAGACCATTCATATAAGGAAAGCATCTTATGAAAATAATTTAATAACCAGTGCATCTATTGATAGGAAACCTTTCTTTAACTATGTTAATTCAATGAATAATATTCCTAATTATCCCCAAAAATGGTGTTTAAGGGACTCCTTATGAATTTAACTTATGACATAGCTAATAATTCAGAGGAAGTCTTTAATATATTAATATCAGCCACACAACTTCTTTTTACACAGTGCTTACAGTTATCTGATATTGTATCTCCGGGTATATCTGAAAGTCTAGAGAATGAACATTTCAAAAAAAAAAAAAAAAACTAAATAGGTAGTTGAGATGCTTGTCTTAATGGTACCCCTGTGACTTTACTAAGGAAGATAAGTTGGAATCCAAGGAAAAAACATTGACCCAGTTGTTGAAGTGCCTGTTTGTTATCAGGTACATCCAGGATAATTGGAGGAAGGCCACTGCTTTGACAGTTTTCAAGGGGAATGATATCTCTTATCCTGAAAACTATCACCCATTAGTTTAGCGTTTATTTTGAGAAGCTGTTTGTGAATATATTATTAAAATACATCCCATAAAATCTTGTTGAAGTCAGCAACATTATTCTTCATCTTCCTGACTGTCTGTATGCTGCTGTATCTCAAATTCATTACAGTTGTACATTTCTGTGCTGAAAGCGGTTAATCAGGGTGAGAGAAAGGGAAATACTGCCAGCACAGCTATCTGGAATTTTGTAAATATTTATATGTCATTTATGAATATCAACATGATGTATATAAAATGCTTGTGTTACAAGTGTATTAGAACTGTATGTCATGTGTATAAAAAACTGCTTGAAAGTATTTGCAAAGTGCTGTTTGAAATGTAACCACAGTGTATCCTACATGAAAAGAACAGAAATGTACATGCACTATTGTAACTGTTTAAATGCATATATTTTAACAGTGGAAACGGGAACACAGGAGGTTAACTTCAGTCTAGCAAACGTCAGAAAAAATATCTGAAATTAAATTACTTTATGACTATGCAATAAAAGATGATATATTTCAGTTTCAATGCAGCAAGGAGACACAATGTCTAAAACTAGGGAACTTTCTGTATTGTCATGGAAGTGTTTTATTGTTTATGACTTCCATCATCTGCCAAAGATCTGAGGAAAAGCCCTTGTCTGTGCATTTTCACAGGTAGATACTAAATACTGCTAGCTTCCAGCAGTGGGGATTTCATCTGGTATAGAGTTAGATGACAAGAAGTTATATCATTTTGCAAAGCTATCCCAGCAGTAATATTAATATATTAATTTGAGAACTCTCTTATAGAGACACAGCATTCTGTAGTCAGTCTTGAACCTGGCATGAAGACCCATTTACCACATATCTGCCTTGCTCTAATGAAGTAAATTTCTAGAGTATAGTAATTCTCTTAGATATAGTCAGGAATATAGCAAAACATAGTTTAGATATTTGTCTTTATTTCAGACTGTCTTGCAAAGTTGTTTTAAATATTGTCTTTGATTTTGAACGCTGATGTCACTTTAAATATAGATTTAGTATTGTCTTGCTCTTTTATTATTTATTACTAAATATAGTAAACCTTTTATTGTGGCTGATCTGTGTAGAGATATTTAAGTTCTGAGAGTACTTGGATATTTATTTGGTGACACTGTGTAGGCCATTCCTAATAGCCATGCTCTTGGTCAAACTACCATTTGTATTGATAGTAACATTACACAGTAAGATTGGACACCCTTTGTTAAGGGCCTGTGAAGTAGCTGATAAGGAGCTGGCTGGTGGCAGTGATAGCTACCTTACAGTCTGGGCAAAAGGGGACATAGCTAGTAAACCCTTTCATGTGTGTGTGTGTGTGTGTGTGTGTGTGTGTGTGTGTGTGTGTGTGTGTGTGTATAAATCAGACCTCAAAGAGTGTGTGTGTCAGCTACTTTGGCAGGGACATGAAGCACTGGTTCGACAGAGAGAGTGGCAAAGGTCTTGGCTTGGCCAGTCAGCTGAGATCTCAACTCTATAGCTGTGCCAGTGGGGAGTCTTACTGGGGATCTGAAGAAAGAGGAATAAACCAGCTCCAACTGACTGTGGTTTCTGTGTGCTCTTAAGGGAAATTGCTCTTGATGCAGAGAGATGCATCTGGAAATACTGTGTGCATGCCTATCATTCTTCCAATGTATTTCCCCCACTGTTGCCAGTGGTAAGGATTGAGACTTCTTCGTTACTGGTCCAGTGGTGGGGCATCACATTTAGTGGTTGGCAGTGGTGGGATATTCACATATTTGGATTCAGTGGTGTGGATATTGAACTCCTATAGCCTGTAAATAGTAGTCACTAAAAAAGGTGTTTGTACTCTCAAGCAGCCACATGGTAGACATTCAGAGCTTTATATCACAATAGTTTTATTTATTTCGTATTAGCTTAGTTAGTCAGGGAGAGCAGGCATGGATATCAGCAGAGGAGTATGGCAAGCTGACAAGGAGTCAGTTGGCTAAGATGTCGCAAGCTAAAGGACTGGGGGTTGCCAACCTAAATAAAGCAGAGATGATTGCAGCTTTAGTCACAGCAGCATCA
Source organism: Protopterus annectens (assembly GCF_019279795.1). NCBI lineage: Eukaryota > Metazoa > Chordata > Ceratodontiformes > Protopteridae > Protopterus > Protopterus annectens. Next base: position 165,086,758 of record NC_056733.1, read on the forward strand.
CAGACCAGCAACCAGGAGGACAACCAGACTGTCCTTGGGGATGTACAACTCTCAGAAAATAGGCAGTTCAACTTTGCCTCAGAGGACTTAAAAATCCATCTGGAGTTAAAGAGACTTGAACTGGGGGCCAAACAGATAGAACTAGAATCAGCAGAGAGACTGAGGCATTTGGGGGCTATAGAAAAGGAGAAACATATGGCATTAGAATCAGGAGAGAGACTGAGATGGCTGGAAGCTGATGAAAATGAGAGGCAGAGGCAACATGAAAAGGAGATGCTGACTTTTCGCAAGGGTCTTGGAGGTAATGGGGAAGGGAGTAATCAAACCCCAGAAGCAGCAGAAGTCAGTAAATTTCTTCCACAATTTACAGAGGATGATAATTTTGATAATTTTATTCATATGTTTGAAGGGGTATGTAAGTAGTATAATGTTGACCAAGGGCTCCGCATACAGTTCCTAACCCCCCATACTCTATGGTAAAACTGGAACTGCTATTTCTAAATTGTCTGATACTGATTGCTTAAATTATAATACTGTTAAAAATTGTTTATGAGTGTTTTAATTTAACTTTAATTTAAGCTTATAGAAAAATGTTTTGTGAGCATAGATGCAAAGCAGATGAAAGTGTGTGTGAATATATTGCTGGATTAAGCACTTAGTTTCATAGATGGTAGTTTCATAGATAGTTTCAGAGATGGGTGAGTGGGTGTCAAGTCACTACTTTTGAAGGGCTGGCAGACCTTTGGTGAGGGAAAAAGGCCTTAGCACTTCAACTGAGGACACAGGATTCTGGTTGGCAGATAGGGAATGCAGGACTGCAAATGAGTTGGAGAAAAATGGAGACCTATACCTAGCAAGAAGGGCATCACTGCACAGGAAAGGGATACCAATTTCTGCACATGGGTCTAAGACAGCACATGGTGGGCAGCCTAAACTGCCCCATCAGAGTCTGCCATTATTAAGGGAAGCCACTAGTTCAGGTACATGACCAGGATCAAGGGTTAAATGGTTTAAATGTAACCAGTTGTGCAATGTAGCATATAGAAGTACATGGAGGCAAAGTGGGGAACAAAAGATTGAAGAGCCAGTAAGTGGGAATGACAGAATGCCAGCAGTAGGTTGTCTGGAGATAACAAAGTACCAAATTACTACAACAGGTTATATCCTATCTTAGTAGATGGGAAATAAGCCACTGCTAAGAGAGACACAGCCTCTGACCTGTCCATTATGAAGCCTGCAATGGTTAAACAGGAGAACTACTTGCTTGGGCAGTCTACTCCAGTCAGAGCTTTAGGAGCGACCCCATCCCAAATACCTTTGGCTAGAGTTCACCTTGACTGGGAGGGTGGAAAAGGAAGCAAGCAAATAAGTGTGTTTGAGAATATCCCTCCAGATGTCCTGGTAGAGAATGATTTTGATAATGCAGTACATTGTGTGCATGCACTGACACACAGTCAGGCTTGGAGACAGGCTTGTGCATTTGGTAGCCTGGGGGGACCCAGACAGACTGCATGCTTAAAACCAGGACTGGTGAGGTGGTTACTTCAGAGAGGGAGCTACCTTGTAGCAGTGAGACTGAAGATGAGCCACAGTTGCTTGTGGGTACTGATGTTCCCTTGGACATGGTGAATGCAATGGCGGAGGTGAGTAGTAGTACCCAGGCTGACAGTGAGGCACAGCTGTCAGAGGATACTAGACTTCCTGTCGAAGAGGAGCTGAAAAGAGTTACAAAGAGAGAGTTGAGACATGCTCAACTCTTAGATCCTACATTACAATACCTGAGAGAGGTAGCCAGGGAGGTACCTGATTCTCAAGGAAAGGGGGAATCTGTATACTGGGACAAAGGGTTACTATATAAAGAGTGGACCCCTGAGGGAGGGTTGGAAGGTGAGAGAATACAGCAGTTGGTAGTGCCCATAGCCTACCATCTAGCACTTCTAGTCATAGCCCATGACATTTCCTTTGCAGGTCATATGGGTATAAAGCATACCTAGTGACATATTATGCAGAACTTGTATTTGCCTGGGATTTCCAGAAATGTAACAGGGTACTGCAGGACCTGTGAACAGTGCCAAAAGGTAGGCAAGGCAGGAGACAAGGTCAAAGCTCCTTTGATGCCTTTGCCTGTGATTGAGGAGCCATTTCAGAAGGTAGCTATGGATATTGTGGGTCATCTGATTACCACAAGTTCCACAGGAAAGAAGTATATCCTAGTGGTAGTAGCTTATGCTACCAGATACCCTGACACAGTGGCTCTGTCCTCCACTGAGGCAGAAAAGGTGTCAAATGCTTTGTTAGAGATTTTCAGCAGGGCAGGTTCCCCAAAAGAAATACTGACTGACATAGGTGCCAATTTCATGTCAGATCTGCTGTCTGTGGAAGCACTGTGGGGTGTAGCACCTATGGACCACCCCTACCATCCCCAGAGGTTAAACTCTACAGTAAAGACCATGCTATGAGCATTTGGAGACCAGTTTAAGAGGGAGTTGGACAATATTTGCCCCATTTGTTGTTTACTTACTGAGAGATGCCCCAGGAATTTACAGGTTTTTCACCCTTTAAGTTGCTGTATGGGCATAGGGTGAGGGGACCTCTAGATTAGATTCATGATGAGTAGGGGGTGAGTGTGAATCCCACAAGGAGTCTGTTGTAGTATATGTTCTAAACCACAGGACAAGGCTCAGGGAACTAATGGGCTGGGCCCAGGAGAACCTGGCAGAAGCCTAACAGGAGAAAAAGGTCTGGTATGACAGGAATGCTTGAGCTATGAGTATGCTGTTGGGGAGCAGGTTATGGCTATCATTACTGTCAGACACAACAAGCTGCAGGTAGCTTGGGAGGGATCCTTCAAAGTGGTAAGGAAGGTCAGTGATGTTAACTATATGGTAGAACTGCTAGGGTGGAGGCAGGGGCACAAATTGTACCATGTTAATATGATGAAATCTTACCATGATAGGGAGGCCCTTGCGCTGAGTATTTTCAGTGGCTTGCAGAAGGAGTCTGAGGGAGATCTGGTGACTGATCTACTCAATGAGGCTCAGACTAACACCTCAGTGGAAGGGGTAGCAATGTCCCAACAGCTATCCCCCACCCAGGTTCAAGAAATCCAAACAGAGTGCTTCCACCTGGTGCAGCACCATGTAGATACAGGACCCCAATGGCCTATTAAGAAGGCCCCTTATAGGGTGCTTGACAGAGTCAAACAAACTCTGAGAGAGGAGATACAGAAAATGTTAGAACCAGGGATAATCCAGAAGTCTAGCAGTCCCTGGGCCTCCCAAGTGGTGCTGGTACCAAAGAAGGATGGTAGCACCAGGTTCTGTGTGGACTACAGGAAATTAAATAGTCACATAGAGTCAGATGTTTACCCCATGCCTAGGACAGATGAAGCCCTAGAGCAACTGGTTGGGGATAAGTATCGTACCACTGTTGATCTTACCAAGAGCTACTGGCAGGTGCCCTTGACTCCCAACACTAGAGAGAGGTCAGCCTTTGTGACTCCTTTCAGCTTGTATGAGTACACAAAGATGCCCTTTGGGATGAAAAATGCCCCAGTAAATTTCCAGAGGCTGGTAGATTGTGCCCTAGCAGGATCAGGAGATTTTGCCCTTGCTCATCTGGATGATATTGCCATCTACAGCCATTCCTAGCAAGAGCACCTTCAGCATGTCAGGGAGGTGCTGGGCAGACTACAGGGGGTAGGGTTGACCATTAAGCCCAGTAAGTGTCAGGTGGATATGACAGAGGTCTCCTACCTGTGACATAGAGAAGGGAGTGGTAAGATCAAGCCAGAATCTGCCAAAGTGGAAGCAATTCAGGCATGGCCTGCTCCTGTTGCCAAAAAGCAGGTAAGGACATTCTTAAGGAGAGCAGAGTACTACAGAAAGTTTGTCCCCAATTATAGCACCATAGCTGCTCCCCTCACAGACCTGACAAGGAGAAACAGATCAGATAAGGTAGTGTGGACCCCAGGATGTGAGCAGGCATTCCAGAAGCTTAACTGAGCTTTGGGAGGACTTCCTGTGTTAGCCAGTCCAGATTACAGCAAAATATGTTGTGCAGATGGATGTTTCAAACCATAGGGCGGAGGCTGTACTCATCCAGGTTTTCTGAGGGGGAAGAAGAGCACCCAGTGGTAAGTCTCCGCTGTAGGCTCCAACCCAGGAAGGAAAGCTATGCAGCTGTAGAAAAGGAATATCTAGCCATAGTGTGGACACTGTAGAACCTTCATCTGTATGGAAGGAAATTCATTGTAGTTACAGACCACAACCCTTTAACATGGCTACATTGAGACAGCCAGCAGAATGCCAAGCTCCTAAGGTGGAGCCTAGGGTTGCAGGCATATAATATGACAATGCAGCACCACAGTGGGGTTAGCAATGCCAAAACATATGGGCTATCAAGACAGGGAATTGGGTAATATATTCTCAGATAGGCTCATTCGTCTCAAGCAACATTTTTCAACGGTCATTTGAAAAACTAGCGTGACTTCAACAGACCACACACTTGAAGCCAGGACTGGTGAGGTGATTACTTCAGAGAGGGAGCTACCCTGTAGCAGTGAGACTGAAGGTGAGCCACAGCTGCTATTGGGTACTGATGTTTCCTTGTGCAGAGTAATTGCAAGGGTAGAGGTGAGTAGTAGTACCCAGGCTGACAGTGAGGCACAACTGTCAGAGCATACCAGACTTCCTGCAGAAGGGGAACTAGGAAGGATTACAAAGAGACAGTTGAGACAGGCTCATCTCTCAGACCCTACATTACAAGGACTAAGGGAGGTAGCCAGTGAGGCACCTGATTCTCAAGGAAAGGGGGAATCTGTATACTTGGACAAAGGGTTACTCTACAGACAGTGGGCCCGTGAGGGACAGCTTAAGGGTGAGAGAATGCAGCAGTTAGTAGTGCCCACAGCCTACCATCTGGCACTTCTAGCCATAGCCCATGACATTCCCTTTGCAGATCATATGGGCATAAAGCGTAAGGAGCATGAATCCTCACTACTGGCAACAGTGAGGGACATACATTGGGAGGATGACAGGCACACACACAGTAGTCCCAGATGCAGCTCTCTGTATCAAGTGCAATTTCCATTAAGAGGACACAGAGACCACGGTCAGTCCGAGGCTGGTTTCTCCCTTTTGCTCCAGATCCCCACTAAGACTCCCCACTGGCACAGCTATAGAGTTAAGATCTCAGCTGAGTGGCCAAGCCAAGACCTCCAGCACCTTTTCGTCCATCCAGTGCTTTGTGTCCCTGCCCAAGTGGCTGACACACACAGTCTTTAAGGTCTGATTTGCACACACACACACACACACACACACACACACACACACACACACACACATGCACACACACACACACACCTAGAAAAGGCAGGCACAGGTTTATTAGCTATGACCCCTTTTTGCCACCAGTCAGCTCCTTATCAGCTACTTTAAGACCCTTAACACAGGGTGTCCAATCTTACTGTGATAATTTTACTATCAATACAATGGTAGTTTGACCAAGAGCAAGGCTATTAGGAGTGGCCTACACAGTGTCACCAAATAAATATGCAAGTACTCTCAGAACTTAAATATCTCTAAACAGATTGGTCATAATGAAAGGTTTAAATATATTTAATAATAAATAATAAAAGAACAACACAATACTAAATATATACTAAATATATATTTACAGTGAAATAGAGTTAAAAATCAAAGCAAATATTTAAAACAACCTTTCAGGACAGTCTCAAATAAATAAAGAAAAATATCTAAACTTAAGCTTTGCTATATTCCTGACTATATCTAGCAGAATTATTATACCCTATTAACTAACTTCATTAGAACAAGGCAGATGTGTGGTGAATGGGTCTTCTTGTCAGGTCCAAGACTGAATACAGAATGCTGTGTCTCTCTAAGAGAGTTCTCAAATTAATATCTCAAATATTACTGCTGTGATAGCTTGCAGAATGACAGCATTTCTTGTCATCTGACTCTGTCCCAGATAAACCCCCCACTGTTGGAATCTAGCAGTATTTAGCATCTACCTTTGAAAATACATATACAAGGGCTTTTCCTCAGATCTTTAGCAGATGCTGGAAGTCATAAAACAATAAAACACTTCCAAGACAATACAGACCCCTGGATTTATGAAGCCCTTTATAGCATGCAGGATTAGTTTAAGAGCTATTTTCAGCAATATGGCCAACGTGCGATCTAGGAACGAGCTCCCGGGACATGCATATGAGCTCTTAGGCAAATCCTGCATGGACCAAGCTCCTTTATGCAAATTACCCTCATTTGCAGGTGAAAATCATGCAAATGAGGGTATTATGTGATCCAGGAAGCTGGCAGCTGTCCATGCAGGACGAGCTCAGTGTGTAGAAATATACTCAGTTAGTAACTGAGTACAGTTCTGAAATCTACAAAACGGAGCTATAACAGCTTCAAATAAAGGCTGCATATCATTGAGGAAGCATGTCAATGTCCAAGTAGAAGGCCATTGGCATTGCAAATTGTAAAAAAAATAAATAAACGACATTTAAATTTCTTTTCGCCAATCTCGCCAGGTTAAGCATAGGGCAGTGACATGCAAATGGGATCGGGGGAAATAATAAAATAAACCTAAAATAAGCATTCTAATTGAAATCAGTATTCTGTAATGCAAGTCAATAGCAGTCAGAAGACAGCCTGGCCTGTGAGTAATGGTTGCTAAGGGGGGAGACTCAGTGTGAGACATGTAACTATGCTTTAGCAGGAAATCCTATGCAAATGAAGGAAGGGTTAGTGAATCCCAGATTATCCCAGGGTGTGAGGCTGGTCCCAAGAGTGTAAGAGTATAAATAGCTGGGTGCAAGACTAGGATATAGGCGACATCATGGTGGGGTGTGTCAAACATACTGTAAGTGAATTGGAGACCTGTGGCACGGGATTGCTCCTAGCTTAGCATGTCAGAATCAGCTAATCACACAGGAAGCAGACCAACCCAGCCCAGAACACCACTGTAAACCAAGCAAACACCTACCCCCCTGTTTTTGCACACTCTACACCACAGGTGTATACAAGTGGGGAAGGTGGTGAGGATGTCAATGCTTCTGAACATCCCACAGTGAGCAGATAAGAGTGTACAGACTCAGGGTAACATATCAGGGGCTACATGAGCTGGAGATAGTGGAGCACTATAGGGTGGACAGAGACCTACAGCAAATCGTTGAGCTGTGCAGGCCACACCTGACACACCATACTGGCCAAGGGGAACCCATCTCAGTGGATACCAAGGTATGTGTAGGCCTAGGTATACTAGCCATAGGTACCTCCCAAACTACAACTGGGGAAAACATGGGCATCTCACAGGCATAAGCATCCAGAGTATTCCACCAGTTTCTGGATGCCATGTCAGCACATGCCAGTGAGTACGTATATTTCCTCAACACACATGAGGTGTTGATCCGCAATATGTGTCCCTTCCACCAAATAGCTAACTACCCTGGGGTAGTGGGTGCTATAGACTACATGCACTTATGCATCAAAGCACCACCCGGTAAGCAGGGTAGGGCCTACATCAACCACAGGGGTATCCCCTCCATCAACTGCCAGGTTGTAAGTGATGCCCAGGGCATTATACTGAATGTGTGTGTTGGCTGCCCTGGAAGTTATGATGATTCACACATATGGCAACTGATGCAGCTGTACCACAGATTTGCCAATGTGGACATCCCCTATGGTCACCTATTGGTGAATGCTGGGTACCCACTGGAGCCATGGCTGATGCCACCGATCAGAAATGCACACACACCTAAACAACAACGTCATAATGATGCACATGCACAGGCCAGACAAATAATAGAGCATGTGTTTGGGATGCTTAGGTCACAGTTCTGGTGTCTGGACACATCCGGTGAAGCCCTGCAGTATTCACTAGCTACATGCACCCAAATAGTAATAGTATATGCTATGCTACACAATATGATCCTGCAGAAACAGCTGCAGCAGGAACAGCATGGAGCAGGGCCACACAGCCCCCCACCAATGCCAAGGCCTGTACAGGTACAGAGTGACTCGGAGGAGGAACAACCTGAGCCTGGCCCAGTAGGTAGAAGGGGTGTGCCCAGTATGCCCTGGCCTTGGCAAAGAGGCAACGCATAGCATATGCACTGACACAGTAGGGCCCCAAGGAATGACATGTCTCTCTGACTCACAAAGACAGTAAATGGGATGCCAAATATGACACTACCTGTGCCCAACCATGTATAGGGAGCGTACTATGTGCATCCAACATAGGCAGCCCTCCAGCATCATCCTCAAGTCCGGCACACCCTCAAGGTAAGTCAATCAACCTACCGATTGCCAAATGGAGTAGAATGTGTTTTTACATGTAGCTATGGTATGGATGTGAATATGCAAGGGAATTGGGTGGCTGAATGTCAAGGCAGCAGAGAGTGGACACCCATAGTGGCAGCATGAGATCTGTAACACATACTGGAGTCACCATAGTAGCCAGTACTACACAGGGTGACAACACCCACTGCAGGAAATGGCCTGAGTGACAGGGGTGTCCATAAGAGCCACACATACCAGTCAGAAAGGATCACATACCCAGCAACAGTCTCAGACAGCAGGACAGGTGAAGACAAACACAAACAAATGCTGTACTATGGCCTCAGAATGTGCCCTATGGTTAACTCTTCCCCCAGGCCTACACAGACAGATCACAGCAGGCTAGACAGTCAGATGTAAGTTGTGAAGGCTAGGAAGTCAGACACTAATAAGTAGGTAAACAAAGCTAGGATCTGTACTACACTGGTATGCCCTAGCCAGCAGGATAGGTAAGACTACAGACTGAAATGGAGTACCTGACATACCAGTACAGTCCTAGCAAATGTGCACAAGTGTCAGGTGCATTCCCCCATCCAACATACACATAGAGTAACAGTCAGGTATGCCCCCCACCGCTGTGTAGAATTGTAGAAACAGTCAGGGGTCCCTCCCTGCTATACAGAAATGTAGCAACAGTCCATGGCAAATGAGCAATGGATACCCTGCAGACACAGCATGCTACTTGTCAGTGTACAGCAAAAGGTCAGCACCGCAGTACAAACAACCTGGACGTGATCCACACATGCAACACAGATGGCCATACTGGGCATGCTCACACACTTAGAGGAATGAAGGCAATGTCAGTCAACAACATACTGAGAGGTCATATTGGGCATGCTCACACACATAAACACATGAATGCCATGTCTGCAAACACCAGTGGACCAGACATATCTGGAAGTTGCAGTTCACAGTGCGAACATGTCAGTATGCACCACTCCTGCCTTGCACACACAGTGGATAGGAATACAGACAAATATGTAAGGACAACACACTATAATAAGCCACAGGTACATGGGCATAGATGTGTGGAAGAGGGTGACTGTGACAAGGAGCCATGCAGGCCTGTCCCAACTGGCACACAGCCAAAGGGCTCCCAACACATGAGGTGTGGGTGTAACCCACTGCGGATACTAACCACCAGTACCTGTCAGCATGACAGGCTATGTGGTGTACATGCCAACTGTGCAATAAGAATGTACAAGGAAGCAGCCACCTAGTATACACGCACCTGTGACATATGCCCCGTGTGTGCCCGCATGTGGCACGTCATCCCCTACATGAAAGGGGTATGGCCCATGCACAAACTGCCCTCCCCATATCAGTAGTACGACAAGCCTGCTAAGGTCATCCAATGTGAATTACACTTTTGGGAGAGCTATAGCTCAGTAGTATGCATGGTGTGTCCCATAACTGCATACTGCTGTAGTGACAGAGTAGTTAGATAGTAGTACTAACCCCAGACCTGTCAATTGTGTGAATGTGTGTTTGTGTGCATGCCTGCCTGTCTCTGAATGTGTAGAGGGAAATGCTTGTTAGGCTACTCACACTCCATACAATACATATATTCAACTTTGCCAAGGTTGCTGATGTCACTCACCTAGAAGTACACATCTGGGAATAAGGTAGCCCAGTAATCACTGTAGTGCATCCTTTAACTGTGTACTGCTGTAGTGTGGTAAACTAGTTAGGTAAGTGTTCGAACCCCAGCCTTGGAAATGTGTGTGTTTGTGTGTGAGTCTGTGTGTTTGTGTCTGACTGAGTTGAGAGCAATGCCTTTTTAGGCTACTCACACTCCATAAAATACAAATACTCTACTTTGCCAGGGCTGCTGATGTCACTCACCTAGAAGTACAACTCTGGGAAAGTGACAGATCAATAATCACTGTAGCACATCCTGTAACTGCATACGGATGTAGTGTGATAAACTAGTTAGATAGGTGTTCGAACCCCAGCCCTGGAAATGTGTGTGTGCCTGACTGAGTAGAGAGCAATGCCTTTTAGGCTACTCACACTCCATACAATACAAATACTCTACTTTGCCAAGGCTGCTGATGTCCCTCACCTGGAAGTCCACCTCTGGGAATGTGATAGCCCAGTAATCGCTGTAGTGTGATAAACTAGTTAGGTAGGTATGTAGGTATTTGAACCCCAGCTCTAGAGATGTGTGTGTTTGTGGGTGAGTCTGTGTGTGTCTGACTGGATAGAGAGCAATGCTTTTTAGGCTACTCATACACCATACAATACAAATACTCTACTTTGCCAAGGCTGCTGATGTCACCCACCTAGAAGTACACCTCTGGGAATGTGATAGCCCAGTAATCACCGTAGTGCATCCTGTAATGGAGTACTGCTGTAGTGTGATAAGTTAGGTAGGTGCTCAAACCCCAGCCCTGGAAATATGTGTGTGTGTCTGACTGGATAGAGAGCAATGCTTTTTAGGCTACTCAAACTCCATACAATACAAATACTCTACTTTGCCAAGGCTGCTGATGTCACTCACCTAGAAATACACCTCTGGGAATGTGATAGCCCAGTAATCGCCATAGCGCATCCTGTAACTGAGTATTGCTGTAGTGTGAATTAGAACGGTGGTAGTGTTCCATCTCCATCCATGCCAGTTCCGGATGTGATGTGTGTGTCTCAGTGTCTGTGTATGAAGCAATGCATTATAGGCTATTCACGCATTATATTACAAATAACCTACTTTGGTAGTCCTGCTGATGTCATTAATTGTGAAATGCACCTTTGGGGAAGATGTACTTCAGTAATGTCCATGGCGTGTGATATCACTGCATAGTGCTGTAGTGTAGTAAACTAGTTAGGTAGAGGTTCTACTCCCAGACATGAGAGCTATGTGTTTGTAACTTGTATCCTGTGTAGAGGTGGTTGTGAGTCTGTGGGCAATGTGGAGGGGGTTTGCTAATTTCATTTATGGTAGCCCTACAATATATCACAATGTCAACCATACAGGGATAACAGATGTAAATGGCTGAGGCTGGGGTGCAAAGCCATACCCATACATTTGACATCAAGGCCTGCCAATCACAGTTAGCAATCCCACTGTGCCTTCACATGTGACTCAGAATGGACATACCATGCCTGACAACATGGTCTGTATGGACAGATGATACTGACATCAGGAAATGCTGTTAGCATGCTATCAATGTAGGTGCAGGGTAAATCTGCTGACAAGTACGACTCCCTGCCACATGTGGGCAAGACTGGCACATCTGATGATAAGCTGTGTTCACAGCATGAGCCAGTCACCCCAGGTACAGTTCCACATGTCACTGTACATGCATGTGGGAGGTGTGCACATCCTAGACACCATCCAAGTCATGGACTAGGGAACACAGACATGGCAAGTGATGCACAGCATTGGCCACACACAATAGTCACCCAGGTGACTGGAAGACAGATGCAATACTCACCTGTGCAGGCAAATGCAGAAGCTACAGGCCTGTGCCACAATGCAGACCATTGTCATGTGGGATGATGCCAAGGTACACCCATCGCCTACCATTGTATAGCCTGCTGGCACTGTTGGCCACCACACACCCATACAGACATGCACCCAAGCATGTCCAAACTGGACCCTGTGTGTTCATGTGTGTGTTGTATGGTGTGTATGTTCACAAATGCATGCACTACTCCCCCCAGTGCACAGTGATGCATGCTGCCTTATGTCTGACACCCCCTCATACTCACTGCCCATACAACCTCCATATCACCCATGTGGTGCATGTCTTCCCTGCACAATGATGTGTTGTGGCAATCCCACTAGTGACGGGTTGCACTCCTGGCCCTGCCAAGTGTGTTAATGTGTGTACATCCCTGTGTGACTGTACCTGCGCTGCCGCTGGCACCCATTCATGCACACAGGCACGTGTATGTCACCTACTGTACATCTACAGCATCCCTGTTGCAGATGTCACTCACCATCACATATATGTTCTGATTGCTCCCCACCAGATAACCCATGTGGTGCATCCAATAAAAGCATCGAAATGTGATAGCACTACATAGCTGTTGGGTGTTTGATACCATGTGCTGGTAGGTGTGTGACACAAACATGCATTGGTATTACCCTCCCATCCCTCCCTGACATGCATTTACCTCTGTCTGCCTCCCCCACTCCCTCTCTGGTGGATATGGAGGGCCACACCTGCATTGCTTAGGCAGCAGCATGTGTATTTAATGTGATGCTCATGTTCAGCTGATGGCCTCTGCACGAATTGCAGCCCTTCCCTAGCCGATTGCATGTGGAACAGGTGTGGTAACATTCTCATAGCCAATTGCATGGAAACGCACTCCAATACCAAGGAACATCCTGGTGGTGTTTGCCCTTGTCTGTCACTGTGAGCAGCAGGACTGTCATTTGGCAAACAGCATTTTGGATGGGTTGGAGATTTACCTCTAACAACATACACTGTGGGAAGAGGGCAACAAACAGGAGGGGGATGTGCCTGACCTGACTACAAATGGTAAGTGCTGCTATACTTCATATGGAGTAATGTTGGATTAACAGTGTTTGACTGGATATGCCTGTCATACATGTCGCAATACCTGCCATATCAGTTCCATGTATATCAGGAATCCCCATCTGCAGGCTCATCTGCAGACTGGGCAGTGTTGTGCCTTTGGTGTCATGTGTTAGCCATGATGCATCTGTCCGTGAAATGCAGAAAGTAGTGTGAGGATTGCAGTCTTTTGATGGTGAAGGCCGTGACAGTTACTGACTACATATCCCTCATTGGACATATGTTGCAACAAACCCCATTACAATGGTAGATTAATGAGGGTATCACAGCAACATGTCTATACTGGCCCTGTGTATGTGCTGTCAGCCACACCTCTGTCAACCTTTGTTCATATGTCGTGCATGAAATGGTGCATATGTGCTGTACACCATAAATAGTATCATCATATCTGATAACACGCCAGTGATATATCAGAGTGCTACACATGTCATGTACAGTAGGGGTTACACTTAATGCCATACCCTGGAAATTCTGTGGATGTTTGTACAGTGCTGAGGTCTGTGTATTGATGGTAAATGTTAGCAGTGTGTGTATTGTTAATATGTACTATGGCCTGTGTACAGACTGTGGTAGATGTCATTGTTCTAGCTCTCCTTCTATCTCTTGTTACATGCTGCCCCACTGTATGGTACCGTTTTACCTTACATGTATGTAGGGCCATACACATTCATGTTCTATACCACAGACAGCCATCAGACCAGACTGTGTAGCAGCCCAGTATATGTAGGGTCATTCTGTGAGTGGCACATATGAGGATGGTGTAGGACAGATAGCCCATATACTATACTATTATGTTAGCGTACCATATGAGGATGTGGCTGTGTTCACATTTGTTGTGGTTATGCACTGTCACAGAGGTGTATCCTACCCTGTGCTGTGACATGGCTGTTGAGCCTGCTATATATGCAGGTACTGTACCATGATAACCTTAGGATGTCGGTCAGTGGCCAATGGCACACATGTTATGAGTAGATGTCACCTTCCACACACACCGTGTCTGTGACAATAATCCCAATGACAGTAGCAAATGTTTATTAATATACCAGCTATACATACCAGACATCCCCTTGCACTACTACATTGGGACTGTAGGGGCTGTGGTAGGGCTACACTCCATGGCCAGGACATATGGTGGGATGATATAGACATGTACTTATCCAGATAGCCATATATATTATATATATATATATATATATATATATATATATATATATATATATATATATCTGAGTACACATGTGTAGTACTTCCAATTGCCACTGTCATGGTAACCACCCACTATGAATCCCTACATCATGTCGGCATATTCCCTGTACATTCCCTGTGTGATGGACATCATTCCTGTGTGTAGGCATCAATGTTACAGACAGCAGGTAGCAATACCTCTTACAGAAGAACCTGCACACTCAGGGCAGCAACATATATGTAGGAGGATCGGGACATACAGACAGACTGTGAGTAGAGTGGTGTAATGCTTTGCATAGTACTGGTGTTACAGGGTGTGTGTGTGTGTGTGTGTGTGTGTGTGTGTGTGTGTGTGTGTGTGTGTGTGTGTGTGTGTACATACTAGTTTACCTTGGACTGTAGTCTGTCTGCATAGCTCACTACTGTGGGCTTATCCTCTAGCTGCACATAGATGTGCCTATCATGTGTTGTCTGTCCACCACACAGGTCCTGAGTCGGATATTACACTGGTAGTGTGTGTGTTGCATGCTAGCAGTACATGGCTATATCCATTTATGTACCTGATGTTGTATTCCTGCATTAGGGTATGTTGCAACACACCCTGTAACACCAGCATGTTTCAGGGTGTGTAACTACAATATTGCAGGTAGAGCCCTGCATACCTGCCTTTATCACCCAACATATATGGCAGCCTTCGTCCTGCTGTGAAATGGGTAGGGGTTGTTAGGTAATGGCTTATCATTACCTACTTCTAGCATTCCTGCTATCATCCCAGTCATAGCAAGGGCACCCACAACATTTGTTGGCCAGGGACCATACATGTGACAGATACATTGACATTACCACAAGTAATGAATGTCCCCATAGGGCATGACTACAGGGTGTAATTGGAGGCTGCTGAACTACATCTGATATTGTTAACTGTTACGTATCGTTCAGGCAAATCCATTGTCAACTGTTGTACGAATTGAAGGCCTTAGCCTGGACACCATAGTATGTTATATACCCGCACTGTCTGCATCTACTGTTTTGTGTGGGCCTTGCATCCATCACTGGTTATATACATCAACATCCGTGTGCTGTCAGTAATGGCATACATTATTGTATGGTACACAAATAAAGGTTGTCTGTGTATAAATACCTGCGTGTCGTGTCATGTCCTTTGAATTGTGAGTGGGTATATGTGCAATGTAAGCATCCCCTTTGTGGGTCTGGTTGCCATCCCACACATGTCACAGGTATCGGTTACAAGACTTGTGGCTCGGGATATACATTGCACCCAGTATGTCCACAATGTACCCATACATCATAAATATATATATATATATATATATACCTGCACATAATTGTCAATGTATGGATGTCTGTGCATATCTGTACCGTTGTAATGTGTAGCCCTTCAACATAGTACATTCCCTGTGGTACAATGGCGTATCTCCATGATATGTTAGAGATATTGGCCTGACATGTACAGGTGACATGGATAACTGTTGGAGCATTGTAGCTGTGTTGTGGTGGGTCCTGCTGTCAAGTACTGCATGTGCTGGATATTGGATTGCACAGCATATCCGTTAGGGCTGGGGGGGTACATAGCAGTAATTACCAGGTGTCCCTCATTTGTGCCCCCACCCCCATTAACTGTGCTCATGGTCTGTTATGCAGTACAGAGTGGGCCAGGAGTCCATTCCCATGTGGAAATCATATACATATGTCTATCTGTATATATATATATATATATATATATATATATATATATATATATATATATATATATATATATGTATATATGTATATATATATATATATATATATATATATATCTATATCTGCTTAAGTATATATGTTACACCCCCATGTATAGATGGATAGAAATGGACATTGATATAGCTCTAGCTATGTATATGTATCAGTATATATATATATATATATATATATATATATATATATATATATATATATATATATATATATATATATATATATATATATATATATATATATATGTGTGTATGCATGTGTATATATATATATATATATATATATATATATATATATATATATATATATATATTTATATATATATATATATATATATATATATATACACTGAAGATGTTAATCTATCTATGCACGATTGCTGTTATATGGTTATTTGTGAGTCATACATACACATATATATACATATAGCTGTCTATCTCTCTACATTTACAGATGCATAGCTGTTCATATGTCCATGCATGTTCGGCCTATATCTGTGGCCTGTACCTCATTCTCTTGGCAATTGACATGGATGACCTTAGGACTGAGGTCAGTCATTTGTGCCGACATGTACATATTTCACTCGTATCATCTCCAGCAATATATATGTTCTACCACATCTAACAGTGTAACTTGCAATGTTTGAAGTGTATTAGAGCAGGATATGACAGATATTCCTATATGTGCCCACATTATGGCACACTATGTCCGGGATTCATGCATTAAGAGGTTGTGTAGTGTGTTATTACTACATTTCCTGTGCTGTTGACTGATTGTGCTGGATGATATGTATGTGGAATGTGTGGTTATGTACATCTGTCATAGTTTAATGGTAAATCACATAGTGTATGATGTGCAGCGTCCCGGGTGCGGGCCTCCCGGAGGCTGTATAATGTGTTTCAGGGCAGAACACCAGCTGTCGGATTCAGAGTGAGTTAGGGACTTAGCTCAAACTATGCAGGCAATGCTTACCCCAGCACGAATACATGTACACACACTTAAATCTGCTTATCCATGTGTACTACTGCTGTTATGTGCTTACACATGCTTACTAGTTCCTTTGTCATTATGACACTTCACATGTGCATTTAAGGCTGTACTCCTGTGCAACTATAAATGTTACTTAGTAGGTTATATAGCACAACAAAGTTAACATACGGATATCACATGGAATATAGGATGTGCTGAAGTGGGATTCGACCTGGGAAGCGTACTCGTTAGGCAGATGCTCTGGCCACTACACTATTGCTGTTTTGCTTTGTTTGTATATGTCTACCATAATGATATACCCATGTTCCCTTCCCCCAGCCGCTGAGCTCCACATACATAGCATCCATCTATTTCCTGGTTGCTAGCCCTGCCATACCACACCTCCACACATTTCCCTCTCTGCACATCTCGGTACACCTCCAGTATACTGTCCCCACCCAAGCATCTGCAGGCTCTTCATCCGTTTAGTCCACGTATGTACCAGCCTTCCCTTGATCCTCCTCCGATACTGGTGGTGACATCGATGTGACCCACAACTGTTGGTTCATCCCACCAGGGATGGACCTGTCCTTGTGTCAAGAGTAGACCTAGCTGGTCTACAGAGTTTCTCCCACTGGTAGCATCCTGGCAGGGTATTGTGTAGCGGTGGTTTACTCACACACCTGGCCAGCCTCATCTCCCAGTTCCATGGAACCATCGCCCAAGGTGTGACATACTATGCATGAAGCCTGTTCACACACACCCATGGTGTGCACCGTATATCATTATTCTCTTCTGTATTATGCAGGACTACTGTTCTCACAGAATTATTGGACAGGCACTGTTCTGTGCAGCACATAGACTGCTCATAATACTGTAGTTGAGCAATGGACATGTGTTCTGATATTAATCTACACACTTATATACATTTCCTATACTGTTGGATGCCTGCTCTGGATGATTTGTTTGTGATCACAGCAGTTGAATGTGTATCTGCCATGGATTAGTGGAAGTCACGTCTACTATAGTGTGCAGGGTCAGGGGTTTGCAACCTGGCAGTGCAGATTATTTTGTTAATGGCCACAACAACAGCTGTTGGCTACAGAGGAGCTACGGCACTGTAGAACATTTGTAGGTGGGTATGCGCTTGTTTGCGTGAAGCACAGTATTACTGACCTCTGGTTGCAGCGTCTTGTACTCAGTTAGCCTCTACATTGCTTCACCAGTGTGGTACTTGCATACCGGCGGCCAAACAGGCTTACACCTGCTTGTTCCCGCATACACACATGCAACATCATGCATTTTGTTCACATCTGTCAACCGGGACATTCAGACTGTATGCTTGTCCATTGTCAGTGATGGCCCGGGGTGTAGAGCTCCACGTTGACCCCAGCTACATATCCAAATTCATACTGGGGTGTTCACATTCATAGAGGGTAACAGACATAACATAGCTACACCCCCATTAATCATGCTTAGTTTACGTTAAACTGTCGGTATTATCCATGCTTAGGTCAGGTTTACATGTCAGGTATGACTGTTGAGAAAGGTCAGTGTAAGGTGAGGTTGGATTACTGTTTCACAGGTCTGAATAGGTTACATGCAGGTATTCAGGGTAGGTGTAATTAGTCCATACCTGTGTGGTACAGTACAGGTGAATAGCTAAGGAGTAGGCAGGTAGATAGTGGGGGTGACATTGTAACTGTATAGTAGCCTGTAGGTATAATTGGATGGGGAGCAATAGGGAAGGTATGTCGGATGTTGGGATTTGTATGTGAGGCAGGACAAGAGGTGTCGGTATCAACCCAACTTGATGTAGTGGTATAGAGTGTGAGTTGGGGGGGTTCGCAAGGTGGTGAGCCTGTGCTGCTCCAGGTCTGCTTGTGGTGTTCCTTCATGTGTTAGTTACATGTGTCCTGTGGGACAGCTTTGATACAACATGTGGGTTGGGGTTCCAGATACTGGCAATATAGTGGGGGATGTGGATGTCACCTACGTGTACCCATAGACATTAATAGAAATGGAACAGGGGCTGATAGGTACATGCATGGGGCACAAAGGGGGTGTTAGTAGGGGGATTATCCAGGGATGTGCAGGTTGGCTGCAGGGAAGGTCCAAAGCTGACTATGTTGTCTACGACAACAGCTGTGCATATGCACTGCATTTGGTATTTGCATTGGACACTCCCACCTCTGGGTGGGGGTGAGGACTACAATAATACCTTGTGATGCATATTACATCGGCTTACATGCCTACAGTGGGGTGTTGCGACCATGTGTTCGTAGGTGGTGTAGTGGGTTATGCAACAACATATATGGTTATACCGTACTTTGCCATGTAAACTGGACTGTGCTGCGGTGGGACCCATATCGGGAATGGCTGCCAGTTAGGCATAAGCATGCCTGTCGACTGTACAGAATCTGCGGCCTGTCCAAAGTTTGCTTCATAATATTGGTGTGTTGGTCTTACAATCTGCACCAGTCTGACAAATACCTGGGAACTGACACCATTAAATACAAACACGTAATTGGGTTTAAGTCTCCACATCCTTCAGACGAGTCATGCTAATGCATAACCTATTATTCTATCAGCTTTCTAAGGTTGTAAGTAGAATATGTGCTTTCTGTCCTTATTTGCCCCCCAACAGTTTAGGTTTTGTCCAGTGGTTTTGCTCTTAGAGGTTGAGAGGTATGGGCATAAGATCTGCCCAATTCGCAATATTACTTACATTCCCGGGGCAGTCCGAATACAACTCCGCCAGCCAACACCTGCAAGCCTAGGCCCATAATTGCATACCCATACCCCCACCTGCCCCTCTTCTATAGCACTCATCCTTAGTGTGGGTGCAGGTGAGGTCTAACCACACCACTACACACTGCCCACTCTCCACGTGTCAGGACCCATGTCGTACATTGTCTCGACCCATAGGTCATCAGGCTTGCACAATCTACTGGTCTGTGTACGTATACAGCCTGGTCAGATGAATCGTTACAGGGACTGACTCTGATGGTAATTAATTTTGGGGTGTCCCACAAGGGACATTGATGTCTTTGTTTCAAGATTAGACTTGGCAGGTCTCTCCCACAGGTAGTATCCTGCCTGTGGTTTGGGAAGCAGTGGTTTGTTTACTTGTATCGTGTGTTTGTATGTTTCACCTGTCTAGGTGGGGGTGGTTGATGCTACGTGTT
The DNA here is from genome assembly GCF_019279795.1 of Protopterus annectens. NCBI lineage: Eukaryota > Metazoa > Chordata > Ceratodontiformes > Protopteridae > Protopterus > Protopterus annectens. The sequence goes on from NC_056733.1 coordinate 165,106,762, forward strand.
ACACATTTGTTGATTGGACCCCTCATGTAAATGAGCCAAACGCTCAGCCAGACTTACCCGGTTAACAGATGTGATTTAAATACATAGTTCAATTAATTTCCTAGCTATATATATATATATATATATATATATATATGTGTGTGTGTGTGTTTACACACATATATACATATCTATTTCTACATATCTATATACATACACACACACACACACCCACACACACACACACACACATATATATATATATATATATATATATATATATATATATATATATATATATATATATATATATATCTATATATATATATATATATATATATATATATATATATATATATATATATATATATATTGCTGTATAGATATGTCTAACGACATATGGATGTATGGGTTTCTGCATATGTATATATCTATATGTGGGTATTTAATTATATTCTGTCTCTGTATGTACACATTTGTACTATGGAGAGGGGGAGGTTTCACTCCATGTAGGTATGGATATATAATAGACTGTGCTGAAGTAGGACTTGTAGTGGGAGTAGCTGTCCATTGGGTGGTGGCCCTGCCCAATGCACACTATTGCTTACATCCCTGGGGTGGTCCACATAGACCCACTCCAGCCAACACCTGCTCAGCTAGGCCCATAATTTCATACCCATAGTTCCCAATCCGCACATCCTCTTCGTCACTCTTCCTTACTCTGGGTGCAGGTCGGGTCTGGCCACACCTGTACACTGTACCCACTCCCCACTTTTAGGTACCCATCACGTATGTAGTGTCACCCCATGGATCATCAGGCTTCCCCTACCTTGTACATTGGGAACATGCATGGCCTACAGTTTGACATTGGTGTAATGGTAGGAAACCCAAAAATGTTTGAATTTTTGGGTGTCCCACAAGAGACATACATGTCTTTGTTTCAAGATTAGACTTGGCGGCTCTCTCCCACTGGTAGTATCCTGCCTGTAATCTGGGAAGCAGTGGTGTGTTTACTTTTATTGTGTGTCTGTATGTTCCACTGGTCTAACTGGGGGGTTGGCTGATGCTACGTGTTGCACGTTTGTTGATTGGACCCCTCACCCCCATTTGCATGGCCTGTGAACATATGTAATTCGTAACTGCTGTACCATATCCTAGCTATATACATGTGTATATTTTCATACACACACACACACACACACACACACACACACACACACACACACACATATATATATATATATATATATATATATATATATATATATATATTACTATATACAGATATATCTGTATATGTATGCATGCATGTATATATTTCTATATTGCTGTATATATATATATATATATATATATATATATATATATATATATATATTTATATCTAACGACATATGGGTGTATGGGTGTCTGCATATGTATATATCTATATGTGGGTATTTATATGTATTCTGTCTCTGTATGAATACATTAGTACTACAGAGAGAGAGAGGTACATCTCCATGTAGCTATGGGTAGATATATACACACACACATACCTCTACATATATACAGCTACATCTGGTTATTCTGTTCTTTGCCATGTAGATTAGACTTTGCTACAGTGGGACTCATAGCGGGTGTGGCTGCTCATTGGGCGATGCCTCTGCCCAATGAACACTTTTGCTTACATCCCTGGGGCTGTCTGTATAAACCCACTTCAGCCAACTCCTGCACACATAGACCCATAACTAGCTACCCATAGTTCCCCCATGTGCACCTCCCCTACAGCCCTCATCCTTACTCTGGGTGCATGCCGGGTCTGAACACACCACTACATGCTGCCCACTCTCCACTTCACTGGACCCATGTCATACATTGTCTCGACCCATGGGTCATCGGGCTTTCCCTCTCTTGTATTTGGGGTATGTACACACCCCACCCAGAAAGGTCGTCGCACTGGCTTCCTCCCATAATATGTCAATTTGTGGGGCGTACCACAACGGACGCTCCTGTCTGTGTTCCAAGATTAGATTTCACGGGTCCACTGTGTACCCCCCGGTTGTATCCTGCCTAAGGTCTGGGGAGCAGTGGACTATTTACATTGTTTGTGGGTTTGTGTGTATGTTTCCTCTGTCCGGCTGGGAGGGGGTCATGCTACGTGTTTCATGATTCTTGCTTGGGTCCCTCACTTCTATCGGCATAGTCTGTGAACATGTCATTCTTGTGTGCTGTTTTCTATCATAGCTATATATCCGTGTATATCTACACACACATACACACACACACACACACACACACACACACACACACACACATATATATATATATATATATATATATATATATATATATATGTATATATACATATTGCTGTATATATATCTAATACCATGTGGATGTATGGGACGTATGGTCATAATTTCGCTTATCTATTGCTATGGTGGCTAAGTGGTTAACTACTGTGACTATAGTGTGCAGAGTCCTGGGTTTAAGCCTTGCAGAGACAGTTTATTTTGTTGCTGGGCAGAACATGGGCCGTTGGATACAGAGTGATTAAGGCACTTTAAAGCGGTTATAAGCGGGTTTGCACAAGTTTGCACAGTGGCAAACACTGCTAACCTCCTGTTACAGTTTCTTACACTCAGCTTCTACTTTGCTTAATCTGTGTGGGCAATGCTTACCCCCACAAACGCACTTGGACATGCTTACCGCTGCTTATTTGTGCTTAGACCTGCTTACTTGTGCTTTATTCATTATGACACTAACACTTCACATGTGCATTTCATGCGGTACTCCAGTTCATATTTCAATGTTATTATGTAGGTTATACAGCAAAATGATGAAAAATTATGTTCATATACAGATTTCCCATGGAAAATGATTTGTGCTGCAGTGGGAATTGAACTGGGAATGAATGTTCATTAGGCAGATGCTCTAACAACTACACTATTGCTGTGCTGCTTCATTTGCATATATATTCCTTGTTATCCTTTTCAGCCTTTTCAGCTGTTTTAACCATAGCTAAGTGATGGGCAAACACGCGCACCTATGGTTAGCTGTACTCGGGGTTTAAAAAATAAATACAAGGGTTTCTTTGTTTTATTTCAATGTACTGTTGCTGTTGAACACATGGGGACTGTTGGTGGAGATATGCGGACACCTATGAGCGGTTTCGCTCATTTATTTACACTTTCTTCTGTTCTACTTTGCAGGGGTGTGTTTATTCTGAGAGCTCTGCTCTCAGACACACCCCCTGCACTAGTCCACGCTCAGTGTAGGATTTGAGCTCCAGTGGCGCACCTTCATTATTATGCATGGCGCGCTGCCATCTTTCTCTTCAACTGCCACTTACGTGCAGGACTAGTTTAGTCCTGCACAGCAGATTAGTGAATCCGGGGGAGAAAGTTCCATAGTTTTAGGCATTGTGTCTCCTTGCTGCATTGAAACTGAAAGATATCATCTTTTATTGCATAGCCATAAAGTAATTTAATTTCAGCTATTTTTTCCGATGTTTGCTAGGCTGAAGATAACCTCCTGTGTTCCAGTTTCCACTTTTAAAATATATACATTTAAACAGATACAGTAGCGCATGTACATTTCTGTTCTTTTCCAGTAGGGTACACTGTGGTTACATTTCAAACAGCACTTCGCAAATCCCTTCAAGTAGTTTAATATACACATGACATACAGTTCTAATACATTTGTAACACAAGCATCGTATACACATCATGTTGATATTCACACATGACATATAATTATTTACAAAATTCCAGGTAGTTGTGCTGGCAGTATCTCCCTTTGTCACACAGGGTACTGCAGTTGATACAATGTGTGTGTATGTGTGTGTGTGTGTGTGTGTGTGTGTGTGTGTGTGTGTGTGTGTGTGTGTGTGTGTGTGTGTGTGTGTGTGTGTGTGTGTGTGTGTGTGTGTATATACACACACACACGCACACACACACACACACACACACACACACACACGCACACATAATCGAACACTCAAATGTTTGATTTTCATATGGCCGAGACCATATGATCAAACATCTGAATGTTCAAAAATGTGAAAAAAAATAAACAAAAAAAAAAATTAAAGGTGCTAGCAGGGGGACAAGCACTTCTGCACCACCCACACCCCCCGCTATTTAAATATACCAACTCCAAGATCGGACTACATTGTGGTAAAGGGAAATCTTCCCATTTCGCGCTCTATGGAGATCCCCATTCAGACCATTCAAACTTTTAAAAGTTCGATCATATGGTCTCGGCCATATCAAAGTCGAGCTTTTAAAAGTTCGACCTTCTGAAGGGGACCTATATATATATATATATATATATATATATATATATATATATATATATATATATATATATGTGTGTGTGTGTGTGTGTGTGAGTGTGTGTGTTTGTTTGTTTATTTGTAAGATTGAAAAGGGATAACCTAATCGAGGCTTACAAATGTTTTCATGAGTGTTATCTTGGCAGCCATCTTGAATCTGTTATTATTGACTTACAGGATAAATGCACCCAATAGTATGTTTTATCTACAAATGAATACTACTAAATCTTCTCACTTGAATAGATTATTTTTAGTATGGGTTGCCAAGCAGTGTATCAAATTATTAGAGTTTATATCACTGCTAGGTAATTGCATGGTTTATGGCTGGTTAAAACCATATTATCAGGGCCTCAGACTCCATAAACATCCTTACTAAAGTCTGTGAGTTTAAATATATAACATAGAACAATGAATAACTGGAATGTAAACTATATAGAATGTGTTGTATTGTCTGTATCTGCAAGCTATAAATCTAGGTGCTGGATTAATTGTGCCATGGCTCAGTTCACATACAAAAAGTGTCTCCCAGCTAATCTATGCACTTGGTTATTAAACCATTTAAGTACATAAATAGAATTGCACTCTTTAGCAACTACAGTCAGGGCTCACGTTTCTGATTCACTGTCAAACAGAATAACTACATTAACAAAAAAATGTAAACTTCAGTTAATTTTATGAATAATTCAAGGCCAATTATTTTCTGTAACTTTACACCATAGTTTGTATTCTGTTGTGTTTTGTTTTTAATTGTCCAACTCCCAAATGACCACCAAGCCCCTTCCCAGGACCCAGCCAACCCATTCTTTCCTCATTAGAGATGACTGTCCACTAACCCACTCATTCCCCAAAAAGGTAAGAGTCAGTGATCATAATGCTGATAAAGATGGGGGCTCTATTGTTTGCTAATACTCCTAACTCCATCACTCACCTGTGACTTCCACATATTGCTTGGCTCAGGGTGTGGATGCACACTGCCACACATGGTGCACCCAGGTATTGTCCAAGTATGGTTCTCATGGTCCTGCCCAGTGGAACAACTGTGATGGCTTCCCCTTGAGGTAGACAGGCAGGGAAGTATTGCTCCTTTCACACTTAACCCATGCCACCATTTGCATTACCTGGACCATCAGTCAAACCCTGGTCATCTAGTACAAGATCTCAGCTGTATCATCGTCTGCCAATAGAGCTGGATATTCTGTTTAGAGGTACATCATTTTATGCCTATACATTCTAGAGAAAACCATGATAGTATACATTTTTTGCTGACTAACAAATGACAGGACAAATCTGTGCAAGCAGATTCCTACATTTGCCCAAAAACATAGAACTGGACAACAATGATGTAAAAACAATCTCATATATGTATCCAGTAATTAAAAATAATAGTTCAGAAAGAGGAAAGATTTTTTTTTATTTTGTCTGGGAATTAATAATGGTTTATTATCATACAATTGAGAAGTGGCTGTAAGCGGTCAGAAATATTGCTTTTATAATTCTTCATGCAGCATTCATGCCATGGTCTCAGCTGAAAGAAAATATTACTGACATCCAATATTGTTGCTGTTATTCATTATTATTGGCATTATAGTTATATGTCTCTGAGTCTTACGAGAGAGCAGTAACTTTACCAAGGACATACTACACCAGGCAAACTTAAAAGCATACAATAAGGAAACTATACCCCATAATTATTCCACAGCAATCAACCTGGAAGTGGAAGTTGTACCATATTTTAATGGTGTCTTCGAACCAGTAGTCCATTATCCTCCTTCATTGTATAAGCCAGTCCAACTATGACTGTCATACTCTTCAGGATATAAGGATGGTGGCTTGGCTAAGCAGCTGGCCAGTCAGAATGGCCCTTCTAAAACTATGCTCTATCCTTGCCTGGCTGTTAATGAGGGGTAGTGCAAGTGGTACATTAGTCTACACTTGGTCATTGCATGGTATGTCAATCAATGAAATATAGGGACTGTGTTTACATAATGAGATGTAGGAGCAGTGTTGCATAAACAGCAGTCAGTCAGTAGGTCATTACATAGGTCGCTAATGAATAAAATGCAGGGGCAGTGTTACATAAACTACAGTCTGTCAATAGGTCATTACACAGGTCACTAATTAATAAAATGCAGGGGTAGCATTACATAAACTACAGTCAGTCATTACATTGATTGGTAGTGAATGAATGAAATGTAGGGACAGTATTACATCAACCACAGTCATTACACAGGTCACTAATGAATGAAATGTAGAGGCAGTATTATGCAAACTACATCCAGTCATTATCTAAGCTGCTAATGAATGACATGTTGAGTCAATATTACATACATAAGAGTCAGTCATTGCACAATGTTTTGGACAGCATTATGTTACCCTCGGGATCTGAAATGAGGTTATAATACAGCCAAATAGTTAAAGAACAGCAGGGATATCACCTCCATTAGATAAACAATAGTATGGTCACCATACTGAAAAGGCTATGGAAAAATGTTATTAAACAATAATATTGATTTATATATATTCTTCAGTACATTGCACTGCTGTACAGCTTACACAACAATTATGTCATTTAAGTTATTTATTTATTTGTTGCCTTTATTGACTATATTAGTCCTGCTAAGCCTGCAGCCCATTTTCAGGGGAAGAATAAATATTGTCGGCATATAAGTAAATCTTATCTTCCTGTGATTGCTGAAAATGGAAAGAGAAGGGAAATAATTTATGCAGCATCATGTCTAAACCATACACTCAGTTTCTTTCACTTACAACCCAACTATTAAGCTGCTTTATTGACATTATTTATTAGGACCACTGCTGAAAAGGGAGAGCTTTTCATTTAAGCACCACTGACTTCAACAAAACAACTGCAGGTTTTTCCCAAGGATCTGGATCTGTCCACAGGGAACAAGCGGTAGACGTAAAAGGATTAAAGCCAAAGATTTTGTGGAAATTTGTACGTCAGATATGAGAACTCACACCATGTCAGACTGGCAATGCTACTGAAGTCACAGCTGCCTCTGTCATACATTAATACAGAAGGAGAGATTGAATTACAGCAAAGGACAAATGTGAAACAGCCTTTGTTGATATTCTTGGATGTTACAAGCTGTTTTTTATGGGACGGGTGACAGCTACATGAAAACAAGACATTTTGTCACCTGGGCCTCAGCTGCTTTAACTGCAGACAGGTCTGTATCTACATGTGCCATCAAAGTTCTCTGATCACAACATATCCATTTTCAGTGTTCCTAATCCCCTGCTGTGACATCAGTTGCAAAGAATTATGGTACTCATACATAGATATTCAGAACACATTTTTGAGAATGCTATAAGTCAGACCATATCATTTAAAAAGTAAGCATTACAGTTGTATTTTTTCTTTAAAGATCTACTGAAAAAATCTATTTATCTTAATATCAATAGTGGCATCCATAAATGGGTACCTAATCTGCAATCTGTAGATTCTAGGAAATATTTTAATATTAAAGAAATATGTACTACATTCTAAATTTTAAAATGAGGAACTTTAAAATATGTCCATCATTTTTATCTTAGTATTTCATCACCATTGTCTTTATACAATTTTTTTACTTACCTGCTGGTGATAGTACATAGTTCAACAACAGTACACATATTAGCAATGATAAATATGTGGCCTGAAACACAATACAGATTAATAAGCCATTATGTTTATAAAACAAAACAAATAAAGGAAAGAAGTCAATAATTTTCTTTTTTACCCCATTATGTCCCATCCTGGGCAAACCTCAGACACCTATCGTGCAATGTTAACAGTGCTATAAGCCGAAGCAAATGACATATTAAAAATTGGTACTTACGTATTATCGCAACCAGATTTTCACGGTTGCGGTAATATGCTTGTTGGCCCAAAAACTGATTGTGGGAGTAAAGTTAAGGTTGAATTTGATGTTTTCTATGGATACAACCTATTTTTTTCACAAATTCATAAGCAAAATTAACGTTGAAATGGGAATCCTGTTTGCGTACTTCAAAACTGCTTACACTGCTGTCATTCTGCTGGAAATGAAACAAGAACACCTGGGAAATGTTTGGTTGAACTGCTGCCGTACTGCAAGAAGGATTATTCCAAAGGTGACAACACATTTTTTTTCAGAGAATAAGATATCAAGCGCAGCAAATTTTGGGGGTAAATCATTGGCTTTGTTTTACAAACATTTGAAAAGAATTTCAGTTAAAGAGAAGAACAAATAGATAAAGTACTTGTACAACAGAGGCTAAACGTAATATTACATGTGCTGTTAGGTGTAAGACAAACATGTATGGAGTATCTGACAGTACCGGATGATTTTTTAGTTTTCAGATGGATAGCAGTTACTGTTTGAATGTTTTCTGGATGGTTTGGACAGCATACTTGTGGATGTTTTGAGCAGCATATTTGTGGATGTTTTCTGGATGTTTCGGACAGCATACTTGCGGATGTTTTCTGGATGTTTTAGGGCCGCATACTTGTGGATTGTTCAGTCGCGGGTGTCTCATGAGTGACATGATGTCGGGAAACGGCATAACTTCAAACAGTCATTTTTTAAACTGTACACTGTTCTTCCTGCCTAAACAATGTCTTTTCATAAAGTTAACATTGCCACTGTAATTCTGCATACATTTCTGGTTACATTCACACACCGGGAAGCAAATGGTATTATCACAAAAATCTGGTTGCGATAATACGTAAGTACCTAAAAATTATTCAAAATGTAAGGGCTTACCTGATATCTAGCATGCTATATTCAGAGCAATGCATTCCATTTCGTTATTTACTAGAGTACTACTATTACAATATATTATATGTGGCTAGCACATTATTTTCATAAAATAGGTAAGTAAACAATACATATTTTCAACATTTCACACTTGTTTTGCATGCAAAATGAAGCCATGTGCCTGATTCCAGACATTCTTTTCTACTCACTTCATTTGTTACTATAAATAAGTGAAAGGTACTAGCAGACAAGGAATATTACATTTGGGCCATGTAAATGGAAGCTAAAATAGGAAAGGCATTGCCAGATGTGTATTATATGCAAATTGAAAACATGTGTCTAGTGATTAAAGGCATGTGGTTGATGAGAGCAATGGCTGTACTGAGCACACGCCAATGGTCACAGAACAGCTGGTGTTGAGAAATATGATATTTTATAACACAATCTGTTGTACTTTGCTAGTATGGGTAACAGACATCAACACTAGAAGCATGCTGCAGCTTTTAGACATCAAAAAGTAAATGTGTTAATGCTTTGGGGATTGAGAATAGTGCTTCCTTCTTTTCCAGGCATATGTAATTAGTTATGAGTACGCAGGACAATGTGAAATGTTTGCTGATAGTTAACAAGCAATATGATTTACAAAATTAGATCAAGAATGCTTAGTCATACTGTAGTCCAAAAAGGCATGTTATAGTATAATAGTTTAACACAGTACCAGTCACAGTCTCTCTTTCCTTCCTACTGCATTTTAAGGCAATTGCCCAGAGTACATACAGTTTATAGTTTTCATATATTTATCACAGATCAATTGCAACAAACATTCTCCATTGTTGCAATTAAAGATGTGCTCATGTTTTTATAAAATGTGTATGTAGTACTTACATTATTTTAAGTTAAAAACTAACTGCAACCAGGAATGTTTTTTCAGCTACCAAGCTCCGTCTTACATATAAGACTACTTTGTACAACACTTTTTTTTTATGACAGCACCATTCACAAGTTCATAATAATATGCTTCTGTAGGTGACAAACATGAGTTACCAGTCAGATTTCCTGTTTTGACTTCAGATGTGGTGTAGTCTGATAAGGTCTGATGAAGGATCCTGGTTCCACAAAGTACACCAGTTGTGCTACTTTCGGCAGTACTGAGAGTGTCATGAATGGACTAAAAAACTTCAGGAATAGCTCTGCTGTAAAGTTACTGCAACTTTTATTTATTTTTAGTTGATGTTTGTTAAGTGGGTAAGTGAACTGGTCCAAAGACCCTTTTCAACCATAACCCAGGCCTAGCTGACAATAACAAAATACAAACAAAATACATCTAGATAAAACATATTATAATAAAATACAAACAAAATGCATACAGATAAAAGATTATAATAAAATACAAACAAAATGCATACAGGTAAAACATTATAATAAAATACAAATGGAATACATACAGATAAAACACATTGCAATAAGATTCAAACAAATTAAAAAATACAGATGAGATGAAGTATAACGAGTAAGTAAAATAAAAAAATACGTTAAACTGTATTTATCACTAAAGAAGGGTTTAGCCATAAACAACAAAACAACAGGAACAGTACCTGTTAATAAAAGGATACAATATTTCAGTATGTTATTATGGGAAGTGAAACTCCTTTGTGTGCAATTTGATGTGCGAATGTGCAGGAACAGGGTGTTATATAATAAAGTGCAGTTAAATATACAGGGTGAAATAATCAGAATGTCTAACTACAGTGCAAAGAATAAATGATAAATAGTTAAACACAGAAAAAGAGAAAGAAGTTATGTTAACATTAAGGCTTTTTATCCTGACACCTCTTCCCCTAATATGCTATGTTCACAGTACGGAAAGATAGAGTGAGAGATATTTCTGAGTACAAAGTAATACAGAAGGCAAATACAGACGATGGGCTTTAAATGATAACCAGAGCTGGTTTACAACCTTATCAGTCTACATATTCTTTGAGGCATATTAGAAGTCTTCTCTTATCCAACTTTTCATCTGTCCTTAATGCATTTGCTCCAAGGCACTGTTACCCACGCGCGCGCACACACACACACACACACACACACACACACACACACACACACACACACACACACACATACTAGTCTTTCGGTAGATTTAGTGGCAGAAACAATGCTCACGATTACTTCTGTACCTCTAGAATCAGTTATTCTGCTACCTATAATGAGTGAATATAAATGTGTTCTAAAGGTGAATGCTTATATAATATCTTCACTTCATCTTTCATCCCCAAAAGACCAGGACTCACAAAATATCTACAGGATCTGTATACTTTCACATTGTCTTCATAAAAATTGTACTATGGAGAAATGTTCATAATCTCTTCCTGTCCACTAATATTAATTTTCTGGGTAACATAATGTCATACCACAATCAAGTTTCAGTCTATCCCTTATTACACAGACTAATATAACTGAACAATAACACCATTTAAGTATTTCTGTTTGCTAAGTGTGTTTTTTCATCTTGCAGTCTTGTGTTTCCTTCTTGCTCTTCTATTGAGCCCTGTGTTTATAGTTGTCATATATGATTACCTGCCAGAGAAAGGATTAGTTTCGATGCATTTGAGCAGAAGAACATGTTCATGGGTTCTTAGATTTATACTAGGCTAATGACCGCCATGGTCTTTTTAAGCCTGTCCATGCAACCCAATCCAGTTTTGTCTCCAAGTACCATGGATGCCTATGTGGTAGGGGTATGTTAGTAAGGAATTAGCTAATGGTTATGTGGGGGATGTTATAGTTAGGGATTAATTTACTTACTATCAACCTCTCTTCATAAGAGACATGGGGGCCAGACCATGGGTGAATTTGTGATTTCCAATCCAATGATTAAGGCTTTGTTTGAACAGGGTCAGGAATGAAAAGTAGTTCATATGGATGCCAAGTTTATTCCATAGTGTGAGGATCCTTTGAGATACACATCAGTCTCTCCAGAATGTTCTATTTATGTCACAGGCAAAGTTCAGGTCCTTCAATCTAGTGTTTCTGGTGCTGTTTATTTTGTGGATGGACAAGAGATCAACCAGAGCTGGATCTGATGATGCCTTATATTCCAGGCATAGACTGCCTCTTAGTATCCTGTAAAAGACTGAGTACAGAGATAGGCCCTTAAGGTGATCTCTGTGACAGAGTATTCATACCCTGCCTTCTCCTGGTAAGGAACCTATAAGGGGATTCCTTCTGTTGCAAGTGTCTGGTTAGGTGCATGCCAAAGGGCATTGTATTCAATGATGTGTCTAAGGGCTGAGTAGAGTGATACTGTAACATCCTTGGATCCTTGAACCTATATGCCATACTCTTGTTTATGAGTTGGACAACATTGAATGGTTTTCTTACCATCTTTACTGCATGTTGGTCAAAGGCCAGATTACTGTCTACATATGTTCCTAGATCCCTAACTGCCTCTTCAACTCTTAAGGCTGTTTTATCAATGGAGTAATTAGTTGGAGTCTGTGATTTCCCAAAAGGCCGAATAATGCATTTCTTTTCATTGTGATTTGATTGTGGTTTTAGTACCAGTCACTCGTTTGTGTTAGACCATCTTTTAGGATATTGGTGTCATGGGGGAATCTATGATAGCTCACAATATACAGTCATCTGCGACCTTGGAAAGCCAGAGGCCTTTTTACGTTATCCTTGACTTCTGAGAAGTAGGTGCTAAACTGGAGTAAGCTCAACATGGAGACCTGGGGTACTCCACTGGTGACCAGTCTCCTGGTGGAGGTGGTTTTACAAGTTCTAACTTCTTGAGTCCTATATGTGAGACAGGCAGAAATCCAACAAGTTATATAGGGATTTATGCCTAGTTCTGAGAGTTTGTCTGGGGTATTTTATTTAATGCCTTGGCCAGGTCAAGGTAAGCTGTATGCACCATTTTCCTCTCATTCATAGTCTTGACCCCCTTGAATATGTCTACCAAGTTGAGTAGACCAAACCTTCCCTTACTAAAGCCAAACTGGGATAGGTCCAGTGTCTGTTGGTTGCCCTTGTTGATCATTTCCATGATAATTTGTTCCATGGCTTTGAATATTAGATTTCTCAGACTGATGAGTCTGTAGTCCCCAGGGTCATTTGGTTGTCCACCCTTATGAACAGGGATGACTGTTGTGGCCCTCCATTCACCATGCACGTAACCTGTTTTGAGGCTGTAAATGAACAGTACCTCAAGTGGTCCTGTTAGGTCATGTTTTAGGTTATTTAGAAATCAACCAGAAATATTGTTTGGGCCCATTGAAGCAGTGTTTTTGGCTTTAGTGAGTGCTGCCCAGACCTGCTCCTTTTTGATAGTTGGGGGATATGCATGAAAGGATTCCACAGGGGGTAGTGAGAGGTGATGTTAAAGCTAAATTTATCAGCCAGTAGATTCACTATGTCACCCTGTTCAGTGAAGGTTGTGCCATTTATGACCAGTTCTGCACACTGATGGATGTTACATTTAAGGCCCCTGACATAGCTGAAGAAGGAACCAGAATCACGCACCAAAGAAGTAACCAAAACAGGGCATGAAGCAGTAGTACAGTCCAACAAGTTTAATCGTACAAATCCAGCCGACACAATACGATCAGGCACATAAACGCTGAAAATCTCCAGAGCGTTTTCGTAAAATCTTCATCAGATGTATGCAACCCCATATACTAAGAACACTTAAATATGTGTGCTAAGCAATTAAACAATTAAAACTGACCAATCAGTTCAAACCTATACATCAAGGTTGTAGTCAGGACTTAAAGCAATTTATGTGATGAACTGTACAAACTGTATAATTAGAACATGCAATTATATACCATTAAAAACTATATATATTCTATAAATATTTAAATTATAGCTGAAGAAGGCCTTGTGATTGTCCTTAGTCTGTAAAATTTCTTCACAAACAGGGATATCAAGAGAAGCTTGCCAGTTGTAAAGTAGTTAGTCTGATCAGAGTGATGGGCAATGATGAAGTCACCACTGAAACCAACAGCAAATGAGAAACTACTAATCATCTTGACAGAGCACAGAGACTATGAATTCCGAATAAGATTCATCCTATAGTCTGAGGTTCGATTCCCTCAGCTTCTACTATGTGATACTAAGCAAGTCATGTTATCAAACAGAACTCCTAAATTGCTCCAGAAAAGAGGCACTTATGCTTTATGGGTTTACCTAGTTAAGAAATTAATAAAAATAAAAATATGTAATATTGTGATCCTTGTAAGTTGAATGATTTTATATGAAATGAATTTACAGCAGGCCAGTCATGACAAATAGCTGTGACTAACTTGCATACATGGTAAGCTAACATACCAACAGCTGAGGGTTAAAGAGCATGTGTGGCCTTTAGAATTGAACACACCCATGAAAAGCATTCACATACAGACCCACAATGTAATATGGGCAACCTTGTAAGCTGTCTCAGAAAGTGGATGAAAATATCCAATAAAGATTTGTAGTAAACTGAGTCAATAGCATGGAGAGGACTCTGTCTCCAGGCTGGTGGCATTTAATGTTGACTTTGAGGATGTTATCTAGGACAAAGACTATATCTGACATTCACAGAAGGACAGGAGAAAAGGCAGCTCAGACTGGACATGAAAAGTAATGTGGCCATCCCATTTAAGCAGGCAGATTAGTCACATATGTCAATGCAGAGTGATACAGTGGTATGCACAGTGGTCACAGATTCCCACTGGAAGGCAGAGTACATGACAGGAGAAGAGACAATGACATCCAATTACTGCCAGATAGGAACACCATGTACAGATGTTCATAACAACTAAAGATGTCATGAACTGGGACAAAGTAGTGAGGTGGGGTGAGAAGCTAATAAAATGTTAGTGCACAAAGAAGTGGTATCAGGAGCAGAAGTAAGGCTGTACTGACAGGATATATATCATACCAGGAGAAGATGTAAGGTGTTACTCACAGTATATACATCACACCAAGAGCAGATGTAAAGCAATATTTATGAGATACATATCACACCAGGGGCAGATGTAAGGCACTACTCATAGGATATATATCACACCAAGAGCAGATGTAAAGCAGTATTCATGGGATATATATCACACCAAGAGCAGATGTAAAGCAGTATTCATGGGATATATATCACACCATGAGCAGCTGTAAAGCAGAATTCATGGGATATATATCACACCAAGAGCATATGTAAAGCAGTATTCATGGGATATATATCACACCAAGAGCAGATGTAAAGCAGTATACATGGGATATATGTCACACCATGAGCAGCTGTAAAGCAGTATTCATGGGATATATATCATACCAGGAGCAGATGTAAGGTGTTACTCACAGTATATACATCACACCAAGAGCAGATGTAAAGCAGTATTTATGAGATACATATCACACCAGGGGCAGATGTAAGGCACTACTCACAGGATATATATCACACCAAGAGCAGATGTAAAGCAGTATTCATGGGATATATATCACACCAAGAGCAGATGTAAAGCAGTATTCATGGGATATATATCACACCAAGAGCAGATGTAAAGCAGTATTCATGGGATATATATCACACCATGAGCAGCTGTAAAGCAGTATTCATGGGATATATATCACACCAGGAGCAGATGTAAGGCACTACTCACAGGATATATATCACACCAAGAGCAGATTTAAAGCAGTATTCATGGGATATATATCACACCAAAAGCAGATGTAAAGCAGTATTCATGGAATATATATCACACCAAAAGCAGATGTAAAGCAGTATTCATGGGATATATATCACACCAGGAGCAGATGTAAGGCAGTACTCATGGGAATGGGATATATATCACACAAGGAGCAGCTGTAAGGCAGACTCATGGGATATATATATCACACGAGGAGCAGATGTAAAGCAGTACTCACAGGATATATATCACACCAGGAGCAGTTGTAAGGCAGTACTCACGGGATATAAATCACACCAGGAGCAGCTGTAAGGCAGTACTCATGGGATATATATCACACCAGGAGCAGATGTAAGGCAGTACTCATGGGATATATATCACACCAGACACCAGGAGCAGCTGTAAGGCAGTACTCATGGGATATATATCACACCAGGAGCAGCCGTAAGGCAGTACTCACAGGATATATATATATATATATTACACAATCAGACACAATAAAAACTGAGTGACATAAAAAATCAATAAATACATACACACATTCATACAATCAACAAAACAACAATGTTGACTGAAAGAAAAGCACAAAAAACTTGTGTTTTCAGAGGAGCAAGCTTAGTGTTCCCCCAACATTAAATAGACTTTCTATAAGATCGCTCAACTTTAAAAACAATGGAATGCTGCTGCATATAAGACATTTATTAAGTTAAACTTAACAAATTTCTTATATGCAACAGTATTGCATTCAGTAATCTATCCTTAAGTAAACAGCACTCAATAATAGTGCAGACAAAATGACTGCATACTCCTGTGTTTAAACCATTGCAGACACCATTGGAAATACCTTACCTTACCTTCATTTAGGCTGATCATATGCATGATAATATGCAGTCTGGATTAATTGTACTGAACATCTATGGATGTTCAGAGATAAATTGGAAGGCTAACTGGGCCTAGAAGTGCTAAAGTGCGAAAAAGTTAAGTTTATTTGTGTAATAAAAACAACCATACAAAGCATCTTTTGTAGAGAAACATCTGTTTAAAATAACTAACTATACAGTGACATGAGTTACAGTGTTGAAGGGCCACATCTCTTGTCTGCCTTCCCATTAACAGTAAGGACTTCTGATTTATGTATTTCCCCAATGAGTTATTTATTTTATTAATCAAGTTGCCCATCTGGGCCAGAATACTTACTGTGGAGGCCTAGGGAGAAAAGCTTCTGCAAGGTTAAACATATTCTTAGCCATATGTATTTAGTGCACTGTCAAATGTTTTCACATTTCAGGAATCACAACAGAAACACTATGGGAAAGATGCTTCCTTAATCTGTAACATATGAGACTATGTTGTTGAATGAAGGCATTTTTTGCTGCAAATCTGAAAACTGTATGAAAATTACAAATGGAGATTCTTTATTCAGTAGATTTTTGCTCATGACACATTGCTTGAAAAATGATAACTCTGGGATAACATTTAAAGTGATACAAATATCTTACTAAAGAACCATTATCAGACACATATATGTAATGGTATTTACACTTTGCATCACTTTTAGAATGATGACATGTTAACCCCATAAATTACAAGGTATGCCTTGCTGATACTTATAGGTTCATAGGTTCATAGGTAAGTACTAGGCTATCGGCCCTAGGGCCTATACAAGCCTAGCCAAACGAGTTCCCTGGATTTCGCCACCCAAGAAAATTATTTTCTTGTGCCTCTGTTGAGCAGAGCCACAGCAGTGATTCCTGGGGTGAATTATCTATTACCCATCCAATTGTCAAGATTTCTCTTAAAGAGGGCTAATGAGGAACTTTGCTTGACATGAATGGGCAGCCTATTCCAGAGCAGGGGAAGTCTCTGGGACAGGAATCTATCCCTCCAGCATGTTCTGTTTATTGTGGTGGCAAGGTTTAGGTCCCTGGAGCATGTGGCTTGGAGAGACTGGGATAAGTGTAGCATGTCCATCAGGTCTGGGTTGGACATGGCCTTGTACGTTAGGCAGAAGCCCCCTCGGAGTAGGCGATATGTGACGGAGCAGAGCTGGAGTTTTTTGAGACGGTCAGTGTATGGCATCTGTTTGAGGCCAGTAATCCTCTTAGTGAGGTATTTCTGTGGCCTTTCCAGCTGTTGCAGATGTCTTGCAAGGTGCATGCCAAATGGTGTGTTGTACTCTATGATGGGTCTAATAAGGGATGAGTAGAGAGGAACGATGACCTCTCTTTTTCTGAAGGAGAACCCCTTTGTGATGAGATGTGCCGCGTAGAAGGATTTCCTGACTACTGTGGTGGCATGATTATCAAAGGAGAGACTACTATCCACCTATGTCCCAAGGTCTCTTATCACACTTTCAGTGTTTAGTAGGCTACCACCTATGTGGTAGTTCATGGTACAGTATTTTTCCCAAAGGGGATGACAATGCACTTCTTGGCATTGAGCTTTAGGCCATGACTTTGACACCAAGCATCAGTCTCAGTGAGGCTTCTTTGTAGAATGTCCACATCCTTAGGTGAATTAATTATGGATCCTAGTTTACAGTCATCTGCAAATTTCATTAGTCAGAGACCAGCTGTATTTGCCTGGACTTCAGAGAAGTAAATATTGAACAGGAGAGGACCCAGGACTGAACCCTGTGGTACTCCACTTGGCACTGGTCTGAAGTCAGATTTGGAGTCGGCTACTTTCACTGTATGGGTTCTGTCAGTGAGCCAGTTGGCCACCTATCTTGTGACATAGGGATTTATGCCTAGTCCAGTGAGTTTATCTATAATTCCAGGGTGGGGGATGGTGTCAAAAGCCTTGGCGAGGTCAAGATAGGCAGTGTGCACTACCTTACCCTTGTCTACGGCTCTAGTGACTGCTTCAAAGAAGTCAGTCAGGTTTAGGAGGCATAATCTATCCTTTACAAACCCAAACTGAGTGGGGTCCAGAGTTTGGAGGTTACCTATGTCTTTGTTTATAAGCTCTAGCATGATGCATTCCATGGCCTTGCAGACCAGACTCATCAGGCTAATGGGGCAGTAGTTCCCAGGGTCTGTGGTGGCGCTCCCTTTGTGGAGTGGTTTAACCATGGTACTTAGGTGGGGTGCCAGTTTGTTCTGTAGTTCATGCAGAATGCAGCCTGGGATGTTGTCTGGTCCCATAGATGCTGCATTCTTGGCTTTGGAGAGTGCAGTCTTCACCTGTGCGGCCGTGATTTCAGGGGGTTTGCAATCATCCGGTATGGGGATGGGCCCTTTGGGGGGGTGAGGGGGGAGTGAAATTAGCACTGAATCTGTCTGCTAGGATGTTGGCAATATCAGTTGATTCAGTAAATGTAGTACCATTGTGCTGTAGTTCAGAGCAGATCTGAGTGTTACCACTGAGATTCTTGACATAGCTGTAGAAGGCTTTGTGGTTGCCTTTAGAATCCAAGGTGGTTTTATTCTCGTAACTAGCTTTGGAGGATTTTATGAGGGATCTCAGATTCTTGTTGAGGCTGACCAGGGAGTGCCTGCAGTCATGGGATTTCACACTTTTCTGCAACAGTTTCTTCCTTCTGTTGTAGCACTTGTTTATGGCAGGGGACCACCAGATTGGCTTCCTTTTTCTGGAGGATAGCATCTTGGTTCTGTTGGGGATGGCATGGTCCATGCACTCATGTATGTGCTTATACAGTGCATTTGTATATGATTCAGCAGTTGTGCCACTATTTTCAATCGGTGTGGATGTAATGAAGTTTGTCACTTCTAACTTAAGAAGCATAACATTGGCTTTGGAGAAGTTTTTTACAGTGGTTTCCTTAATGGGAAGGGGGGATATGGATGTCTAGGGTGATTAGGTTGTGGTCAGACTTGACCAAAGAGGAGTTGACCTCTAATGTGGAGCATCTATTACCCATATTGGTAATGACCAGGTCCAGGATGTTGCTACCCCTGGTATGGGTATGGGCAAGCTGGCCCAGGGCATTGGAATTGATGAATTCCAGAAAACGTTGGGCAAATGAATTAGTACATGAGTAATTTTCCCAGTTGATGGAGGGGTAGTTAAAATCTCTCAAAATTAGGGTATTGGGCTTTATCTTTCATATTATCTAGTATATCGAGAAACATGGAGTGGGCATCCTGGGGCATGGTGGGGGATCTGTAACATGCTACAACCTGAATTGCAGTCTTGCCCAGTGTTAATTGTACTTGGATAATTTTGGAGGCATTATGTTGAGCAACTAGCCTGGAGGTGTGGATATCCTTTATGAATATGGACACACCTCCTCCTTTAGTATGTCGGTCTGGGTTAGGTGGCCAAAAGGTGTGGTAAGAATTGTAGCGTGGTAATGCAGGGGTGCTCTCTGGAGCCTTAAACCAGGTCTCTGTCACTGCACAGATGTCGATGTTCTCCATCTTAAGGAGAGCCTCAAGGGTCTGCATTTTGAGGTTAAGACTTCTAGTATTGAGTAGCATTACCCTTAGATTTCGCTTGTTTATGTCTACTATGGTGGCGCATTTGACATTTCAGCCTTGCCTAAAAAAGGCACTATAGGGGCAGCAAGAGCCTTAGCCAGTATCTGGAATCCCAGCATTGACAGGTGCAGGCCATCTCTGGCAAAGCATTGTGGTCTGTCGATCATGTTGTCCCAGGCAGGCAGATACTGTATCTCCTTGGAATGACACCAGAATATTAGCCAATTGTTGAAATCAATCATTTTGTCCTTGTACTGTGGCATAATTCTGGGCGATGGCAGGATGCTACTCAGTGCTAGTGTCATACCTGCCTGAGCCACATGGTCAGAGATCTCCTCCATGTCTCTTTTCATGTAGTCCAGGGAGGTACATCTCAGGTAATTCACTCCAACATGGACAATGATGGAGTCATACTTGTACTTGTTGTGGAGTGACCTGAGTGCGTGCGTTATATGGTGGATCCTGGCACCCAATAGGCAGCTGACAGTGACTTTCTCCTTGTTCAGCCTTTTGAGGGGGATGTCAGTGTGCCTGACTATAGAGTTTCCAATGACTAGTGTGCTGGTTACATTGTTTTGCCTTATGGGCTGAGGTTGAGTGGCACACTGATTTTTG